>NC_069382.1:125420148-125722307 GCF_027475565.1 Acinonyx jubatus | reverse complement strand
AAAGTCAACTGAATTTTGATCTCTGGATAATAAACAATAATGTTTTTTTTCAAGTGTCTGCCAGAAAATTTTCAATTCCAATTTACTGATGTCCTTTGGTTTAGCTATCCTTTAAAATCTCACTTTCAGTATTTCTGCATGGTTGGCCAGATTAACCTGTATAAAAAGTGACTTCTCTAAGCCACTCCTCTTCAAAATAACTGAAAATAGTCCCTATCATCTATGGCCTCAGATCCAAATCATTTGTCTTGTTATTCAAGATACTCCAACATTTAGTCTCAAAATATCTATCTAATCAGTATCTCCTATGAATCTATTTGACTCAACAATTATAACAATTGTTTTATTACTACTACATATAGGAAATGATGTTGAGAAAAAATGGCTATACATTTTTCTACAAGATACTGTGTCTTCAAGAAACTCAGTACGTAGTAAGGACACACACACGGACACACACACACACACACACACACACACACCCCACAACTATATATTAAGGGTACGTATGGGTTGTATATGTCACATTAGTGATACACTAGTATATTGTGATATCCGTACACTTTGATTTATGCAAATTTGTACAAATTGCTATGTGAACATGAACAGAAAAATATGAATTCCAACTGGGAATGGGGTGATTGATGGAGAGGGGGATTATCCTTTATAAAAGAAACTGCTTTGTACTAGGCATAATTCTTCCAGTTTTGCATTCATACCAATATTGATTTTACACAGCCATTTATTTATTTATTTACTTACTTATTTATTTTGAGAGAGTGAAAGACAGAACATGCGCAAGCATAGCAGGGGAGGAACAGAAAGAGAGGGAGAGAGAGAATCCCAAGCAGCACTTGATCTCACTAACCATGAGATCATGACCTGGGCTGTAATCAAGAGCCAGACTCTTAACTGACTGAGCCACCTAGTCAGTTTGTGCTTTACAAAGCCACTTATGATTATGCGTTAGTATCCCCATTTTACAAATGAAAAAAGTTAGACTCAGTGATCCATGTAGAACTAGCTCTATATGCCTCCAAGACCCTTTACAATATACCATTTGTAAATTCATGGCTTAGAGATTAAATTTGATTTCTGGGAGAGAAAAAGAGCAACAGATAAGCAAAAGTGTGGAAAGAAGCAGGGAGTCATGGAACATATTCAGGGAGTTCAAATTGCTCTGGTTTGGTTGGTGATTAGGAGACATAGGCAGGGAATGGAGTTTCATGAGACTAGAAAGACAACTTGGGACACATCACACAAGTCTTCAGTAATGAGAGGCATGGGATATTTTTGGTTGAGAGTGTGATATGACTGAGACTCTTTGGCTCTAGTGGCTCTAGTCACCTCCTTAACACATTTTCACCTCTATTATACTTCTGTTGGTGGATGACATATTACCCCAAACTTAGCAGCTTGAAACAATAAGTATTTATTGTATCACCAATTCTTTGGGTCAGAAACCCAGGAATAATTTATCTGGGTGCCTCTGGCTCAGTTTCTCCTGAGGTTACAGTCAAGTGGTCTCATTGGAAAGCTTGACAAGGGGTTGGGAGATTTAAAGATCTACTTCCCTTTTTTTTAACTTATTTATTTATTTATTTATTTGTTTATAGCAAGAGAGCATGATTGGGGGAGGGGCAGAGAGGGAGACAGAGAATCCCAAGCAGGCTTCACACTGTCAGAGCAGAGCCTGACACGGGGCTCAAACCCTTGAACTGTGAGATCATGACCTGAGCCAAAACCAAGAGTCAGATGCTCAACAACTGAGCTGCTCAGGTGTGCCCAGATCCACTTCTAAGCTCACTCAAGTGGTTGTTTGGAAGCCTCAGTCCCTCATCACATGGGGCTCTCCATGGGACTGCCTCAGACTGAAATAGTTGATTTCACTCAGGGTGAGAAATATGAGAGAAAGGGAGATTAAACAGAGGAATATGCCAGGACAAAATCCATAGTCCAAATTTTGAAAGTGACGTTCCATCTTTCATGCTGTATTCTATTTATTAGAGGCTAGTCTATATGTCCAGCCTATACTCAAGTAGAGTGAATTACATAAAGTTGTGAATACTGGGAAATGATGGTAATTGGGAACCCTCTTTGAGGCTGCTTACTTGTATGAATCACCTTCTACACTATCTAAATTCTATAAAAATATTTGAAAGACTACCTTTCTTTACGATCCATCCTTTGACATATTGAACTATGCTATCATTGACTTTCAGAAATTTAAAAACAATACTTTCACCATGCACCTAAGTTTTGCTTCTTCAGTAAGATCCAGACCATGTACTATACATGTGTCTCAGAAACTTAGAAATGTGCTGAATGTAATATATGTCCAGTATAACTATACTGACCAGAGAAAATCTATTAAAGGCACTTCTTCTTGAAGCATTATCTGTTAAGGTTCACCTTTACCTTTACTTTTGATTCTCCGATTTTGATTGATACTTGTTTGAGTACTGATTGGATGGCTTAGATAGCATTTCTCAAAGTCACTTCTGCAGGATAAGGGATACATTTCCATTTGTTTTGTTTTGGCATTTACTGCAACATTTCTTTGCTTAATGGGATAAAATATATAGGATTTTCAAAAGTTAAGAATTTTCAGAAATTTGATGTATATGTATACGTTAATTTTTTAAACTTATTTGACCACAAGACCACTTATGGAAAATGCTAATAGATTTTATCAACCACCGCCAGGGTGGGGCATAAGAAACATAAACTAGTTTACCTGCTTATCAGTATAAGAGCAAAACAGTGACTCACCATTCATTCTTCAAACAGGATCTGAGAATTTCCATTTGATAGAGACTCTGTTGAATGTTGTATAAATTAAAAACCCCAAAATGAGTAAGAACCTTTGTAAAGGGTTTTTATACCATTTGATTCTTCTGTTATTTGGGGTTTCCATATACTAAAACCTCCAGGCAACAACAACAATAATACAACAAAACTCTTATTCTTTAAGATTTACTGTAATATTGAAGCATGGAAATGATAATATGGGTAATTTATGCCACATCAAGATGAGCATAAAGGGATACTTTTTTAGGTCTACTAATAGTTGCTAAATTATCCTTGAGTATATTGAAGGGTTTTTAGAAAGGATTAAATTGGGAAAAAAAGATTTTGAGAAATCCATCTTTTGAGGAAAAAGAAATATTGCATAGAACTCCAATTTTTATTTCCTATTAAAGGTTTTCCTTTTTTATTTTTTTCTGTCTTTCAATAGTACCTGGGATAATATACTCCTCAACAATGTTTGCATTCTATAACACTCCATTTTGTCTATTGATTATAAGCATAAACTACTATACAGGAGAGGTGGAAGCAAAATTGTCATAGCAAATGTGATTTCAGCTATTTTTAAAGGGAGCTTATTTTTTTTCTCTCCACAGGAAAAGTTATATTGGCACCCACCCACTGAACAGTAACATAAAGTTGCATTGATTTTTTTCCTCCCACTAAGAATGGCATCTTATTGGATTCATCTCTGACTTAGATTAAGCACACAAAAATTAATAGAATTTAATGGAGCTAAATTTACCTTCATTTTGTTGCTACTTTCATTATGAATTTACATTATGTTCTCACATTTTTCTTTATATATAAACCATTTGCTTTTAAACAAATTTAAAGCCATTTTTACTTAGTTCATGCTGAGTTAAGGTGTTTCTTTAGAAGAGATGCAGGCTATTTTAGTGATTGGTATAAAACAAGTCTAAAGTAATAATAACATGGGGTATTTTAGCAGAACAGAATAAACTGTTCCCCAATTCATTACTGATGTTTCTATAATCTCGAGGTACCAATAGAGATGAGACTGGTTTTCGTTGGTGCAAGTAAATAAACAATCACTTAAATCAGAGTACAAAGCTGTTATCTCAAATACTTGCAGGAGATAGTAAATTATTCAGAACATACCTCATCTATCTGTCAAAAATCGCACTAAGTAAAAAGGTGGGTTTGAATACTAATATATTATGCAAAAATATAAAGAATGATTACATTTTAATCACTGAATGCAGTGCAAATTGGAGGAGATGTGGCATGCAAGTAAATAAAATACTAATTCCAATTTTAGTGAATTATAAATTCACTAGGATTATAATTTATGTACTATCTTAAATTTTTAGATAATATGCAATTGGATATCCTAGCTTTGCTCTGAGAATAAATCCCAATAAAAGGAAGCATCTATTTTTGTTTTGGTTACATTTAACACAAGCTGTAGTGAATAAAAGCTTTTTAATTTAGATACTAAAACAAAACACTTAGCTCATTTTAAAGAAGAAATGCTTTTATAAGTTTTTTGTTTGTTTTTGTTCAGGCATCTTTAGGAAAGACCTACTCTTAGGGTTTTTGTTTTGTTTTGTTTTTGTAAATAATTACTCGTATTCAATTTACCTAGCAGGAACTTTCTGTCTACTCTGTACCTTTACAACCTAGGAAAAATTCTTACTATGCTGTATTCATATAAGTCTGATGAAAAAATATGAAGAATACATTTATTTTAGTGTTCTTTTCTATCTTTAAATTGCATTTACAATTTGTTAGAGTGTTTTTGGCATTATTCTAAGTAGGAATCTACATAATTTTCTACTAATCTGGAATAATTAAAGAGAGTAACTTTAGAAAAGCTGATATTTCTTATACACGTTTGATCTCTTGAAAAAGCATATGAATAAATAGGAGACTCTAGACAAAAGCTTTTATTCTCAATGGAGAAGTTATTTGGGGAGCAAGTTTTATAAAGAAATTAATAGGAATAGTTCAACTTGATTATTTGGTAATTTTTTTAATGCTTATTTATTTTTGAGAAAGAGATAGAGCACAAGCAGGAGAGGGGCAAGGAGAGAGGGAAACAGAATCCAAAGCAGACTCCAGGCTCTGAGCTGTCAGCACAGAGCCTGACATGGGGCTGGATCTCAGGAATCATGAGATCATGACCTGAGCCCTAGTTGGATGCCTAACCAACTGAGCCACCCAGTCGCACCGCGGGGCCCTTTACTTTATGACCCATCCCCAAAGAGTCAGAGCTAGTTGGTGGGGGGGGGGGGGAGAGGGGGGAGTGGAGGAGGTGGTCAGGGACAGGACTAAAAGGAGACAAGGAGATGTGGGGAATTGAAGAGGCAGATGTACAATTTAGGAAGCCTCTGGTTTCTTAAACCAAAGATTAATAGAAATTAGTGTAAACTTGATAGTTTAATAGCAAGGCTACAGGGGTTCAGCAGAATCTGTTTGTCATATAATCTCCTTGTTTTCTAAACACTTTCTAAGAGATTGAATATAATTCAAAAACTCCCATATGATCAAGTTGTTGTGGATGACTCTATGAATCACTAAATCAAATCAGGTATAAGAACCTGAGGCAGTTGGTCCTGGCTTTGTCATATGATTTCTGCTCTAGCCTCTACCAGCGTTAAGAATGCCAAAGTCTAGCAGGTAATGGACTAACAGCAAAGATCCTATTAGGAACAGATTGTTTTCCTTCCTAAGAAATACAAAGGAGCCGAGAGCCTGGTACAGAGAGAAAGTTTTCCAGGACTTTCTCACTTTCAGTTAGGTGGGAAATTGATTATGTTAACTGTACCCTAAAAATAAATTAGATTAACTTTAAAATATTTGCCTTTTTAAATTCAGATAATATTTGAAAAGTTAAATGTATATCATTTTATTTTTCTTTACTTGGTGAAATTTCTGAAAAAACTTTTGACATTCACGGGTGTTGGAATCAAGAACAAGTAAAATATCTGCCTTTTTGTTTAAAATATCCTGTTTTTTTTTCTTTCATGTTTAACAATGTATTTATTTTAACCATAAATTATTATACATTGTTATATTTTATTTATCTAGAATGATAATGTTGAATATTTTAATATAAAGTCAATGATACAATTTAATAGTAATTCCACTTAATATTAATCTCATATCCATGTTTCTTAAAAATATACAGATTGCCTTATAAAAGGAAATAAAAAGTTATAATCTCCTCCACCCATTTATAGTCTTTTTTGGAAATTTAGGTAATTAACTAGTCTTTGAAAACTTAGAATACATATTGCTCCCAACTCATATAAGTGCTACACAGACTCTCTTGATCCTCTCTTTTAGTTATAAGAACATTTCCTGGAAAACCATTTTCAACAAAGTCCCTGGTTTCCTTTCTTTAATTTTGTATCATTGATGTGAGATCATGGAGCCCAACAGTAGGAAAAGAATTCTTGAGACGTTTATGGTGCAAAAGGTGTTTCTATTATAGGACAGGGACAGGACCCATGGAAGGAAGAGCTGCATTGTGATTGTGAGAAGTGACTGATTATGTAGTGTTTTCTATCCTATACAGGTGAAGGTGATGTGAGGGTTTCAGGAAATTAAGTTCATAGGTTTCTGGAGGTCTGACTATTATTATTAAGATTGTGTTTTGCTTGTAAATCATTAAGACTTAACCAACTATAGTGGAATTTCATGTCCTACATGACTGAGATCTTTATCAGCTAACCACTGGTTTTTCTGATGGGTTCTAATGTCTACTGTTTAGCTCACTTGATGATACTTTTTCTCAACCAATAAACAATGAAGCTATGTCAGTTTGTGTCTTGAAATCACTTGAAAACAGAAGATAGTATTTATAAATTTAAGTCAGAAAGAAAGAATTTGTAACAAAAAAAGTCCTAGCGTTGGTCTAGTTGCAAATGAAAGAAGTTTCATGTGTTAGGCAGAATAATATGTCCGCTCCCTCATCTCTGTAACCTGCATATATGTTACTTTCCATGACAAAAATGACTTTGCAGGTGTAATTAAATTAAGAATGTTAAAATTGGGAGTTTATCGCAGATTACCTGAATTTAACCACAGCATCCTTTCAATTAAATGAAAGATTCAAAAGAGTCGGAATCAGAGAAGGAGAGGAAAATGGATGCAGAGGTTGGAGTGCTGGTTTTGAAGGTGGAAGGGACTGTTAGCTAAGGAGTGGGAGAAGCCTCTGGAAGTTGGAAAAGGTGAGGGATGAACTGTAGACACCTTGACTTTAACCCCATGAGACCATTTTGGACTTCTGAACTATAGAACTATAATGTAAGTGTTCTCTTAAGGCACTAAATTTTGGATTTTCTTACAGTGCAGCAGCAGTAGAAAACGACTACATTTCTAAAGAAGAAAAGGAATATGGTGTTAAATTGTACCCCAGCAACTGACAAATGGATATGCTCATGATTTCCCACCCATTTCTTCTTTTAACCCATTGACTGTCATTACCAACTATGATCATATGTCTCTCATTAGCAACAAACAGGTGCTTAGATTGTGCCCATTTAGTAGTATCACTCCCAAATACTTACTTTTCTCTCCATATTAGACATCAGTTCCTAGAGAATATAATTATGCATCATTTATTATTATCTTAAATCTTGACCTGGTTTATAAACCCTAATAAATGTTACTACTTTTTCCTAACAAGTCCGGTGGATCACCTCTTGCTGAGATGGTGTAATTATAAATACTGAATTATATGTGACAAATTTTATAGAGTGGAGAGATCACTGTAGAATAGAATGGTCGGGGAGAATTTCTAAAGAAATTTTACCACTTATTAGTACCTATATTGAGAAGTGAACACAATAAATAAATAGATGTTAATTTCTCAAATTAGGCCTTCATGTGATGTCAGTAAAGGGTTTTGAAGAGCAATTATATGAGATTCTTAGAAAACTCCATGAATTTCAATTTACAATTACATTTACCTTTTACCTCACTCTAGGGCAAGGGAAGGAATGAAGAATTTAATGATAAGTATAATAACATATATGATGAGGGCAAAAGAGTTGTCATGGAAGGAAAGTAGAAAAATTTTCTGACTTCTTTCTTGCATATAGAATTGTTGCATCACTGAGTCTTCTTCATTGGTACTATATTTACCAATATTCCAAAGTTAATAAGTATGCTAAAAATGATACTTTCAATACAAGAGTAACCAGTCCAATTAAGCATGATAGTTACTTCTAGCCTTTTCTGATCTTGGAAGGGAATCTGCAATCTCATGAAACAAGGATATGACCACCCTAATATTCTTGTAAAAGTTGAAGAAAGCTTTAGTACAGAATAAAATATCAACCTAATCCTTTCCAACTCAATTTCCAAAGTACTTGCGTAAGAGACTATTCTTTTGCATTTTTCCCCTCTGCTTTAAGCCATGTGTTAGTGCCCATTTGAAGGGAAAGAACAGATACTCAGTAAAAAGAGGCTTGCTGTAAGGAAACTAGTCAATTGTGTGTAATGCAAGGAAAGGAAATTGAACTGTATGTCGCAGAGACAAGAGATAAGAAATAAAAATTTGTCAGTGAGATAGATATACCTTTATACATTTTTCCTTATGGATCAACATGGATGCTATGCTAATTTCTGCTTCTTTAAGAATATCATTGTGACTCCTCTATCTTTCCAAGCCTTTCAAGCTCTTTTCTTCTTACTGGTCACCATCCTCCAAATGATTTGACATTCTCCTGGTCATGGCATTTCTTAATTGTGGCACTAATTGACATTTCAATTCCAGGGCTCTTATCACTGACTGAAACATCTGAAACTTTAGGTCAAAGCTTTAAGACAAAGAGCGATTATGCCTCTCCCCTAATTAACTGCAAGTCAACACCTACAGAGCCAAATTCATTTTCTTCCCCTCCAGTGTAAACTGTACCTTTCTCTTGTGTTTCTGATAACAGATTGATGTTTCTGGAATTTATCTCAGATTTATCTGAGTAACACTGGGTAGTAACACAGATTTACCAGTAACACTGAGCTTCACCACTCCTGGTTTTACCACATAATTTTGATTCTGTATTCATAATTCTTCTCATATGTGGTCTACATGTTTACAGTCTTGTATAGGAATTAAGAATGGGAATTCTGAGGTAGGATGTCTGAGCTCAAATTCAAACTCCATCTCTTGTTGTGTATCTGAGACAATTTCCATAACCTCTCAGTGTCTCAGTTACATTCACAGTAAAATGGGGCAAATAATTATACTTTTCTCATAGGTTGGTGTGAAATTAAATAAATAAAACTTAAAGCACATGAAGCATGGTCATATTTTAAGCACCATATAGGACTTAGATAGTAATAGTAGTAATTTCCATTCTAACTGCAATTGCTGTAAATTTAATCCTGTTAGACTATATAATAACTTCTTTATAGGTCTTCTTGTTAGACCCATCTTCCTAAATCATGAATTAAGTCAAAATTTCTATACTAAAATGTATTTGTGACTTTTCTATGACCTCCAAATCTAAGTTCATATTTAGCACTCCTGAATCTACCCTAACTTAGTGTCCCATATTTGTCTGTTTACCACAATCCTCTGCAATCATTTTGCTTTAGTCACATGAAATTTCACATACTTTCATGACTGCAAGCCTTTCCTTAGTCTTTTCACTTCCCCTAACTCCAGCCTTACAGGTACATACAAAAACTTTTGAACTTTTTCTTCCTTAGAAGAGAAATTATAACTTATTTTTTGTTTTCCCACAGCATTTTCTAATTTTCTCAAAGTGCTGAAGTCTTGTTAATAGCTCCTGGTTATATGTTACCGGCCCCTATTGAAGGTTGAAAACATTGACTTATTTTTATGTACCCGTTATGCATGGCACAGAGAATAATGAGTAGTAAATAGTCATTTACAAAATTGATCAGTATATGAAAGAATTGAGATACATGTTGAAGAGTAGAGGTTGAATTTTGAGTTAATTTGCTGATTTTTTAAAGAATCATTAGCACAGGCTAGGACTATTTATTTCAGAACTGATGTCTTCAGTAACTTAATTTTCTGCCATTTTATCTACTATCAGTCCTTATACTTTTATTGTAGTCTTATCCCATTGAATGAAAAAAAAATGTTATATATCATACAAATAAAAGCCAGTATAAACTTTGGCTTGGAAATAGTATCACATGTTTTTGTGTACAGATAATATTTCATCGCTGCCACTATTTTGTAACATATTATAAAAGTAATTTTTAAAATTGTCATTCTTAAAGAAATAAAGGATTTATTTCTGAAATAATACAACAGAATAGTCCAAATAAATTTGACTTAAAAAATATCTCTCAAGGCTGACTGTAATCCTCTCCATAAAACAGGCACTATCTTTACCTCATCTTCTGCCACACCCGAGAGTGTCTCCTGGTGGGGAGCGTTACATACATCTGGTTTTTAGGTCTGGTTCCCCAGGTTTTGTGGCTGCCACCCAGGAGACACCACCTGAACACCTGGCTCTAGTGGCTGGGGGAGCTTTAATTCCTGGGTCGCATGGGATTATGACCATCAGAGAGATGGTTCTGGCAAGCTACAACCCTAGGACACTGCCCAGACAGTGAAGTGAGGAATGCCCTCTAGTGTTTTTGTGAAGTAGGCCCCTTTGCTTGTTTTGAGGCTTCAGCCTGAGTAGCAGGCTTCAAGTTTGGCGCACATTTAGTGGGCTCTGGAGCCCACTGTCAAGGAATGTAGCCAGTGTGTGCTGTCTTGGGACTCTCCCTCTGCTGTGCTCAAGCTCATCATTGTCACCCATAAATGAGCTTATACACTCATCTGGAGCCCCTGTTTTTACGACTCCCACTCAGGGGACATCTCAACTTGGTGGCTCTGGTAATACAGACCTTATGTGTAGACAGCAGATGTTATGCTTACAGTCCCAAACAACTGTATATATTTGTCTCATTTAAAAAGCTGATGCTTAAGGTTCTAGCTTCCAAGTCATCCTGAATCTAGGTGCTGAGATCCTGACAGGTCTTGGTACATTATCAACTACTGGAAGCTATTAAAAATATAATAGGCTGCTTGGACAAGTACAAAGGTTTGAGAGACAGCCAAGAGCTGAGGCAGGGTTGAACAACAACATTCATCTTCTATGCAAGGCAAACACTTTAAGACTAGGAGAAGTGGTTTCATCTACTGTATAGAAACCAATACAATGAGTCCAGCAAATTTAAGAAAAGGGATATATTCCAAATGAAAGAATAAAACAAAACCTTGGGGGGGGGGTGGGGGGATAAACAAAAACTTAGTGAAATAGAGGTAAGTAGATAAGTAATTTACCTGATATAAAATTCAGAGTAATAAATAAAAAGTTAATGAAGTTGCCCATTGAATTGGGAAGAACAATGGAGGAACACAGTGAAACTTCAACAAAAAGATGTAAAATGTAAGAAAATACCAGATAGAAGTCACAGAGCTGAAGAATGCAATAAGTAAACTGAAAAATACACAATAGTTATTCAACAGCAGACTATATAAAGCAGAAGAAAGGATTAGACAACTTGAAGACAAGGCAATGGAAGCAACCTAACTTGAATAGCCAGCCAAAAGAAAACAAAAATGAAGATAGCTTAAGGAAGTTATAGGCAACCTCAAGTGGACTAATATTTGCATTGGAATGACAGAGAGAGATAAAAAGGCAGAAAGTTTATCTAAAGAAAAATAATGGCTATAAAACTTCTGTAATGTGCAAAAGAAACAAGATCTCTAGATTGGGGCATCCCAGAGAGTTTCAGAGAAAAGGTACCTATAGAGACCCACAGCAAGACTCATTATAATTAAAATGTCAAAGGTTAAATACAAGGAAAGAATATTAAAAGCAAAAAGAGAAAAACAATTTATTACATATAAATTATGTGTATAACAAGGCTATCAGCAAAATTTTCAACAGAAACTCTGCAGGTCAGAAGGGAGTGGCACAATATGAAGTATGGGGAAAAAATACAACCAAGAATACTCTCCCAGAAAAGTTATCATTCAGATGAGAAGTAGAGAGTTTTCCAGACAAACAAAAGCTGAAGGAGGTCATCAGCACTAAACTGGCCTTAGACAGGATGTTAAAGGAACTTTGGTAAACTGAAAAGAAGGGGCACTAATTTGTAAGAATACACATAAAAGAATAAATCTCAATGGAAAAGTTAATATATAGTAAACGAGGAGGTAGATTAATTACATAAAGTTAGTATGAAAGGTTAAAAGATAAAAGTAGTAAAAACTATGAGTACATAATTACTTAAAGAATACACAGCATTAAAAAGTGTAAAATGTGACATCAAAAACATAAAATGTGGGAGGGGGAGAATAATGTGAGCTTTACATTGGGATAAAACTTAAGTTGTTATCAGCTTACAACAGCTTGCGATGTAGGTTGTTATATGTAAGCCTCGTGTTAATCACAAAACAAAAACCTATAGGGAATACATAAAAGATAATGAGAAAGGAATATTAAGCACATTACTAAAGGAAATCATTAAGTCACAAAGGAACAGAGCAAGAGAAGAACAGAGAGTAACTACAAAAATAGCAGGAAAATAATGAAAAAATGTTGGCAATAAGCACAAACACATCAATTATAACCTTAAATGTAAATGAACTAAATTATCCAATCAAAATACATGCCTTTTGGGGTGCCTGGTGGCTCAGTTAATCATCTGACTTTAGATCAAGTCATGATCTCCTGGTTTTTGAGTTGACAGTTCAGAGATGGAGCCTGCTTCCGATTCTGTGTCTCCTTCTCTCTCTGTCTCTCTCTCTCTCTGCCCCTCCCCCCTCCCACTCTGTCTCTGTCTCTCTCTCAAAAAATAAATAAACATTAGAAAATTAAAAAAAAAAGATACATACCTTTGCTGAATGATTGTAAAAACAAAAATGGGGCTCCTGGGTGGCTCTTCTGCTATTTTTTTGGAAGAGTTTCAGAAGGACCAGTATTAATTCTTCTCTAAATATTTGGTAGAATTCACCAGGAAAGACATCTGGTCCTGGACTTTTGTCTGTTGTAAGGTTTTTGATTACTAATTCAATCTCCTTACTAGTAATCAATTTGTTCATTTTCTACTTCATCATGATTCAGTATTGGTAAGTTATATGTTTCTAGGAATTTATTGATTTCTCCTGTGTTGTCCAATTTATTGGCATATAATTGTTTATAGTAATTTTATATAATATTTTGTATTTCTGGGGTATCAATTGTAACATGCCTTTCATTTGTGACTTTATTAGGTTGAGTCCTCTCTCTTTCTTACTGATGAGTCTAGCTAAAGGTTTGTCAATTTTGTTTATCTCTCAAAGAAATAGATCTTAGTTTTATTGATCTTTTCTATCCTCTTTTTTAGAATCTATTTCATTTATTTCTGCTCTAATCTTTGCAATTCCTTCCTTCTTGTATTTTGGAATTTCATTTGATTTTCTTCTCTAGTCCTCTGAGGTATAAAGTTAGGTTATTACAGACTTTTCTCATTTCTTGAGGTAGACATTTATTGCTATCTGTTCCCTCTTAAAACTTTTTGCTGCATCACATAAATTTTGGTAAGTCACATTTCCTTTTTCATTTGTCTCAAGGTATTTATTTAAATTTTTCTTTTGATTTCTTTTTTGACGCATTGGTTGTTGAGTAGCATGTAGTTTACCTTCACATTTTTGTGAATTTTTCCATTTCTTCATGTAATTAATTTCTAGTTTCTAACACTATGGTCACAAAAGATGCTTGTTATGATTTCATTCCTCTAAATTCATTAAGACCTGTTTGTGGCCTAACATACAATCTGTTTTGGAGAGTGGTTCATATGCACTTGGGAAGAATGTGTATTCTGCTGCTTTTGGTTGGAATGTTCTATAAGTGATTGTTAAGTCCGTTTGATCTACCATGTTGTTTCAGGTTGATGTTTTCTTTTTGATAGGAACTCCTATCAAAACTCCTTTGACAAAGCTAGCATTACCCTGATACCGATTCCAGATGAGGATGCCACAAGAAAGGAAAATTATAGTCCAATATCCCTGATGAATATAGATGCAAAAATTCTCATCAGAATATCAGCAAACCGGATTTGACATTAAAAGAATCATACACTAGAATCAAATGGGATTTATTCCACATATGCAAGGATGGTTCAATTCCTACAAATCATTGAATGTGACTCACCACATTAACTAAGGATAAAAAATCATATGATTATCTTGATAGACACAGAAAAGCATTTGATAAAACTTAATATCCATTTATAATGAAAACTTTAAACAGAGTATCTCATATACCTAAACACAGTGAAAGCCATATATGACAAGCCCACTCCTAATATCGTTCTCAACAGTGAAAAACTGAAAGCCTTTCCTCTAAGGTCAGAAATAAGACAGGGATGTCCACTCTTGCCACTTCTATTCAACATAGCGTTGGAAGTCCTAGGTAGAGCAGTTAGACAAGAAAAAGATAGAAGGCATCCAAATTGGAAAAGATGTAAAATTGTCACAATTTAGGATCACATGACTTTATATATGGAAAACTCTAAAGACACCATACAAATTAGTTAGAACTAATAAACAAATTCCATAAGGTTGCAGGATTCAAAATCAATACACAGAACTCTGTTGTATTTCCATACACTAATAATGAACTATCTGAAAGAGAAAAAGAGAAAATAATCCCATTTATAATAACATAAAAATAATAAAATAATTAGGAATAAACTTAACCAACAAGGTGAAAAGCCTATATATTGAGAATTACAAGACACTAATGAAAGAAATGGAAGAAGACAAAAATAAATGGAAAGATATTCTTTGCTTCAGATTGGAAGAATTAATATTGGTAAAATGTTCATACCCAAAGAAATATATAAATTCAGTGAAGGCCTTATCAAAATCACTATGTTGTTTTGTCAGAGAAAAAGAGCAAGCAATCCATTTCTATAGAACCATAAAATTTCTATAGAACCATAAAAGACCAAAGCAGTCTTGATAAAGAAGAACAAATCTGAAGGCATTGTGCTCCCTGATTTTAAAGAATACTACAAGTATAGCAATTAAAACAATATGGTAGTGACATAAAACCAGATACATATCAATGGAACAGAATAGAGAACGCAGAAATAAAACCACACACACACACACACACACACACACACACACACACACACACACATATATATGGTCAGTTAATTCATGACAAAGAAACCAAGAATATATAACAAAGGATAGTCTCTTCTATGATAGATGTTGGGGAAATTGGACAGCTACATCCAAAAGAATGAAACTGGAGCACTGTGGACCATACACAAAAACTGGAGCACTGTGGACCATACACAAAAATTAACTTAAAATGGGTTAAAAACTTGAACATGAGACTGGAAACCATAAAACTCCTAGAAGAAAATAGAGACAGTAAGCTCCTTGACATAGGGTGTTGGAAATGATGCTTTGAATCTGACACCAAAATGAAAAGCAACAAAAGCAAAAATAAACAAGTCAGACTACATCCCCCAGCAAAGGAAACCATCAACAAACTGAAAGGAAACTTGCTGAATTGGAAAAAATATTTGCAAATCATATATCTGGTATGGGGCTTATATCCAAAACATATTAAGAATTAATCCAACTCAAAAGCAAGAAAAACAACCAACCCACAGTTGGCCAACAGCTACATGAAAAGATACTCTACATTATTAATCATCAAGGAAGTTCAAATAAAAACCACAATGAAATATCATCTTACACCCAGTATATGTAATGGAATATTATTTAGCTGTTTAAAAAGAATGTAATCTTGGAACACCTGGATATCTCAGTCGGTTGAGCCTTGGACACTTGTTCTCGGCTCAGGTCATGAACTCACACTTCAGTTCCTGAGTTCGAACTCCACATCTGGGTCTGTGCTGACAGTGTGGAGCTGCTTGGGATTCTCTCTCAGCCCCTCCCCGGCCCGTGCTCTATCTCGCTCTCAAAAATAAATAAACATTAAAAAGTAATGTAATCTTGCTCTCTGTGACTGGTGAATTGTGAACTCTCTAAGATGTATGGCATTCTGGAGGGTATAGTACATTGTACCAAATAAGGTTGCAGATTTAACATTCTTGACTTACTCAGTTTGAGATTTCCAGGTTTGATGGAAATGTGTACAATAAATTGTCAGTTCTAGTGCTCACTCCCTTTGTGCCTTCCTGAAAGATTGACCTTACAGAGAATGAAGGAGAAACATAGGATGAGTGTAAACTGGTAGTGTTTAAATGCCCTGCATTGACGATAAGGGTATGTTAAATTATGACCATTGTTGATAAAAATTCTGAGGTCAGAAATGACAAAGCAGGACACTTGTTTCTGATTTCAATGTATTTTTTAAAAATACTTGCATTGAGAATACTTAAAAATAATTTTATTCTTTGATTTAGAGTACTTTTTTTTAGTGAATTCATCTTAACTTGCAAATGTGACTCAGTGCCTGATACACTGTTTTTTCATTCCACCTTCCTTTTCTCAGCTTATTATGTAGGCACCCCCCCCCCCGCCCCCGCCGCCCCATAGGTCTATGTTTACACTGTTTATTCAGGTTAATACCATTTACTGTTATGTTAAGGAGCAGACCACTTGTTCTATTTCTCACAGTTCTGGTAAAATATAAATAAAGAGAATAGTTTTAGTACTACAGGATGATTAAATTTGAATTTTGGGTCATTATATTATTGATATGAAAGACATACAGGTTTGTTTTTCTGCTTAATTATTTTTAAGAGTTTTACCTGCTGTGATCTCCCCAATATATTTGAACATACACTAATTGTAATGAGAATAATAGTTTGGAGGTGGAGGCGGAATGAGGTCTCCCTTTTGTTCTTTGATTTTAGTCTAGACATTTTGGTCTTGGAAGTTCTTTATGTATTTAAATATTTAAAGACCTTTATGCAAATTTTAATGCTACAGAGTTAAAAAGAAAGTAGGGGCGCCTGGGTGGCTGATTAGGTTAAGCATCTGACTCTTGACTTCAGCTCAGGTCATGATCTCATGGTTCATGAGATTGAGCCCCATAGCACAGAGCCTGCTTAGGATTCCCTTTCTCCCTCTGTCTCTGCCCCTTTCCCACTCACACTTTCTCTCTCTGTCTCTCTTAATAAATAAACATTAAAAATATGGAAAATAAACAAAAATGATTAAAAAGAAGGTACATGGCCACCATGTAAATTTATGAAGTAATATGATCTGGCCAAAAATCAGTTTTTTTTTCTCCCTTGCTTTCATGATTTGACTCATAAACCAGTACCCCAAAATATTAAATTTTCTCAGTTGTCCTTCATTATAGAAATGCAGGAGAATAGAATGCAGTAAATTTGCATTCAGCTACTATTAAACTATTACAGATCTAGTGATTACGCAGTAACTGCAATAACTTTGCTTTACTCCACAATATTTGTACTGCCCTATATATCTTCCTAAAATTGTCATCTACTTGGACATATTTCACTCTCCATTGCCTGATAAAGTAGTCTGTGGTATGCTGTTAATAAACCCATGTTGAATGAACTCATGAGTAACTTCAAGTATCAGAATTAAAATCTAGAGAATTTATGTCACATTAGACATGGCATATAGCTTATAAAATATATTTATTGTGGCAGTTTTTTATTATAAAAATGCAAAGCTTTGGAAGAAAATGACATGCGTTTTTATCCTCTGATTAGTGGTGAGAACATCGCAGAGTCAGAGCATCTGGAGGTTCTGTCACAGTGATGTTTAGTAGACTTTGCAGTAGGCACTAACTAAACTGCTGTTCATTTGTCAGGTTTTGATACTCTTAACAGAAAGCAACTTGAACGTTTAGGTTTGCTCTTGGAATGCTAAATTGATTAAATAAATTATGGTAGAATTAACTCCATTTGTCTATTAGAACAACTAATAGATCTTCACATATCCTTTTAAATATTTATATCATGTTTCACTGGTATGCATGAACTTGGAGTCTGAGAACTATTATTTAACCTCTGGTATGTCACTCAGTTTCTGTGTCATTTTGAGCAAGTCACTTTTTCTCTGGGACCTAACTTCATCTTTGTATTTCCTTGAGATATAATTTTCTTGGATACTTTTAAAGGCCTGAGATTATATGCTGCTATCTCTATAAGAAAATAACATTTTTCCCTTTATTTACCCAATCACTCCTATGCACAGATTTCTTTTCAGAAGTCTTTGCCAATTGGACAAGCTGTGTATAGAGAAGGTATATTGTCTCCAGAACATCAGTGTTGACAACAGTACTGCCTTCCCTTTATTTACCAAACATATAGCGAATTCATAAGGTATAAATCTTCAAATTCTTGAGAACTTATCACAGTTGGGCTGGATAAATATTAATTCAGTTGATGATGAGAAGCTTATATGATCTAACTATAGATAAATCCAAACATGGAATTATATATAGTCTAATCTAAAATAATACCAAATGCCTTTTTATAATGGTAGAACAATAAAATAAGTTACTTTTATGTTAGAATGTGTGCACAGATTTGGTTCTGTTCTGTTTTTGAATAACATTCTCATCTCTAATTCTTATTTGTTCTTTAGTGCTTTTGTCAGAATGATTTGTGATTTTTCTAGGAATTGTTTTTACTTAGGAAGGTATGCATATAGAAGTAAAAAAGCAAATTCCCCTAGAAGCTATATGGCATTTGTCTTAAAGTTTCAGAAGAAAAAGCAAAAAATGCATTATTCAGTATGTGTTTCTTGGGACCCTCCTATGCTTAAGGCAGAGTAATAAGCAAAGTTCTATTCTTAAGAAGAATATAATCGAGTAAATTGTCAGGGGAAAAAAAATCATGCTACAACTCTTATCTGTAATTTTCTTTGCCATGTCTTCTTTCTCATCCAGCACTCTTTGCTTTTCCCATTACACTCTCTAAGATGAGGCTCTTCCATAATTGTATAGGAAAAGAGATCATTATAACCTTCCTGACCTTCCCCTTTTCCTCACTAAATGTCACCTTAGTCTCACACAAATCCTGATAAGAAGCAAAAAGCATTTATAAATAAATATCCAATAGACTTTATTACTAAGCCATCCTCCCAGGTAGTGTTGTTTATATTTTAGGTCTTAACATGTAGTTATTTCAACTCTTACCTGCTGTAACATAATCCCCATTCTCCACTGATCATAGGTGGATTCCTGAGACATAGTTTTACTCCAAATCTTAATGATACAGTTTCTCCTTACTGAAATTCCTACACTTGAGTTTCTAACTCAAGAGTTCACAGGGCAGCATGATTTATACTTTCAGTAATGAGCTGGGTTTTTTTCTTTAGTTTTTTCCTAGGACTAGAATATTGATTAGTTTTTACCAGGCTCCATCTTTATTTTCTGTTGTCCTGCCCAACCCAGTACAATGGACTCTTGATACCCATAGTCATATCCTGATGATAATTACCGGCTTGTTTAGATTCCGAGTATCTTTTTCCAGGCTTTCCAGTCTCAATACTTAAGACATTGGGAAACTGTATCAGCTAAGGTATGTTGTTTAGGAAATGCCAAAAACAAACATAGAAACAGAAACAAAACCGTCAAACTGGCTTAAACAAATAAAATAATGTGTTGGCTTAAAAACAAAATCCAAAGTTTTGGTGTAGAGGTTCAGGAAAACCACTCTCCCTGGCTTTTCTAGCTTTCCTCTGACTTCTAGGGTATTAGCTTCATCCTGGGAATCTATGCGAGTATCTCATCTCAGTCTCACCAGCAACCCCATTCTGTTCCTATCTGGTAGCAAAATTTCTGTGGCCAAGTATTCTAACTTTCATTAAGCTTATAAATTATTATCCAAGGGTAGGGAGGGACTCTTCCTATAGCCTCTGTACAAGTCTTGGGATTTACCTCTCTGGTGGCACTGAATTTGTGTCCATTTCTAAACCAACTTTTTTTTTTTTTTAAGCCATAGAGGAGCTGAAATTTTAAGCCAGTTAGAGTCCTCTGCCAGAGCTGAGGGTGGGATCAGTTCCACAGAATTTGTTAGGTTTTCTTCTAAGGAAAATGAGAGGAAAAGAAGAAGCATGAATGCTGGAGAAGAAATCAACCAATATTTTTTACAGACATTTTCAGATACCTCTTATCCTAATACCAGGTGCCACCTGCTTACAGAATATGATTAAACCTCCACTCCCCCTTTAGGCACTCAGTGTCTACTGTTAACCTTATTTGGCTGGGGATACTTCCCCCAAACAGATCCTGACATAGGGAGCAAATCTTTCTACTCCAACCTCAGTTGCTTTAGTTAAGGCATGAGGATCAGCAATGAATGTGGAAATTCAACATCCATGAATTAGGACATTAGTTCAATTCAAAATGATAACAGCAAAAGAATATCCTAGACATTCACATGGACTAAGAAGGAATTCAAGAGATGTGGTGCTAGAAATGACACACCATTCCTCAACAGATATTAATGATTCCAGACCTCTGCTGTTGAGGTGATCTTATGGAAGTAGCAGCTGAATATTTCTTATGCCAGCTGTCCCTAGTCTTTATGAGATATTTTGAAAAGTTTAATGCCTATTCTGTAACCTTTGTATCTTCCGCATTACAAAAATATTTGGGAGATTTCCTCATTTATTTCTCATTCCAACTATTTGTAGATTTTGAAGTCTCAGTATTTCAGGAAGAGAAAGTTGTGGAAGAGCACACTTCATTGTCCATTTGCATTAGTAATTTAAGCAGATATTCAAATATGTGTTTGAAATATTTTTTATTGATAAAACACTTCTAGAGAGAACTGATATTTTATTTGTAAAACTGAACTTCTGATTGCATCGAATCAAATGTAAATTATTCAGTGGGTATCTGATTTTTGCTGTGTCCTTACAGAATACTAATTATAAGAAAAATATTTTTCTCATTTTTTCACTAGAAAATTGGAAAAGCATCTGTTGATTCTTGGCAAACACATCTTTGCATAAGTAATGGATAAAGCAAACATATAGACCATGTGTACATATAGTTTATACATATATTTAATTAAGAAAAGGCATAAATAATGAATTACAATAGAAAATATACTGAGAGAGTAAAATATGGGTGGCATCCTGGCCATGCTTTAAAACAGTTTATTTTTTTATTTTTTTAATTGCTTATTTATTTATTTTGAGAGAGAGAGACAGAGAGAATGCGAGCAGGGTAGGGGCAGAGAGAGAATCCTAAGAAGGCTCCACACTGTCAGCACAGAGCCAGATGCAAGGCTTCATCCCACGAACTGTGAGATCATAACCGGAGCTGAAATCAAGAGCCAGATGCTTAACCGACTGAGCCACCCAGACACCCGTAAAATAGTTTAGATAGCAACAATTATTTAACTTCTACTTAAGAAAAAACAGAGATACATAGATTAAAAATAGTATAAAGTTTTAAAGAGGTAAATTTAGAAAAAAAGCAGTAAAAGAAAGCTAGTAAAGAAATTAATTCAATTAAAAAAAAAAACTACCATCCTTCAAACAATATGCAATTAAAGGGCAATAATCAAAAAAAAATTCCAAATAAAAATATACACAAAAAGAGTTTCTTGATTTTTTTAAAATGTTTATTTTAGAGAGAGCAAGAGTGAGAGAGAGAGAGGCAGTGAGCACAGGCAAGCTGAAGAGGGGCAGAGAGCAAGAGGGCAAGTGAGAGAATCCCAATCAAGTTCAATGCCAAGCTGTTAGTGCAGAACCTGATATGGGGCTCAATCTCATGAACCAAACTGTGGCCCTATCTCACATACTGTTAGACCATGACCTAGCCGAAATCAAGAGTTACACACTTAACTGACTGAGCCACCCAGGTGCCCCAAGAGTTTCTTGATTTTTAAAATAATTGAGTAAATTATACCATAAAATAAGGGCTGTTTCATTTATAAAATGTAAAATTTTCAAATACAAATTCTTGAGTAACTGCAAACAGGTTGTCTAGAAATAGACAAAGTTGAAACAATGTTCTCTTTTCCACTGAGCTTTTTTAATGTTGTTAAATAAAATATATATGCTGACTCAATTCTGTGGCTCTTTTTCCCATACTTGTTCTGACCTTTCTTTGTCTTCAATGTCAGCCATGATACATAGACATGAACAACCTCTACTCTTTCAAATACAAACTTAAATGACTTTTGACATTCATAGCCATTTCAACATTCTAATAACTAAATAGTTTAAGGGTAATAGGCAAAAAGTGTGAATAACTCTTTGATTAACTATGTCTTGATGTTTTGAACCTTGAAGAGTCTAATCTGAAATATCCTTCATCATAACCCATGTAGACAAGGGAAAGTGAGACTTCAATAGCCACCAGACAGTTTTGGATGACAGCCAGATGAGCCAATGTTCTAAGGGCTGTCAGTGACCTTGGAGTGAATTTTGCAAAGGTGCAAATTTCTCTGTCTCAGACAAGCAGTTCTGTGATTAAGTAACCACACCCATGAAGCTACAATGCTTGGTAAATGCATGTCAGCTGTAAACAATATCCTTTCTCTAAAGGACTTTAAGTGAAATGCTGAATATAGAGCCAGATTTATAGTCTAATAGTCTTCACCTCATATGTAAGAAGTGCCCAAATAACTGGAGGAGATTTATGCAATTTAGATTAAATGGTGAAAAAAATCAAACCTTGTAGTTTTTTGTTCCCTTGAAGCAAGATATAATTCTTTCATTTTTTCTTAGTGTTTTTCTCTTTAAGCAATATTCTCTCTTAACTGCATAGAAAAAGGAAAGTCAAGAGATGGACACAGGAAGCAAGTATATTTGTTTGTGTATTTGTCTAAGAAGAGTTCTTATTATCTTTGGATTTTTGAGGTCTGTGACAAGGATAAAATTTCTTGGGTAGAATACTAAAGAAATGTGTGGATGGATTCTCACCAGCAAAAGAAATGCTACAGTGGACAAATACAAATTATCTGACAACTGTAGAATCAGATATGGGGTTTAAAATGCTCAAGGAAATGAAGGGATTTGTGAATAAGCATTAGGATATCTAAGAGAGAAGGTAATAACTGCAATATATTTTATGTGAGTTTTTTCACTAGTTTTTTTTTTTTTTTGACTCTGACAAACATGCTGGACCATGGCACCATGGCATAATATAAATATTTTTTAGGTCACTAGTGTATCATAATGTGCTTGCTGTTTGATGAACTTATACTAAAACATCTATCAAATATACAGATTATGGCAATTGAATGTGTAAAGTGTTTCATTAAGAAAGGTACAGTGTGTATATATCTGTTTCTGTCTAATGTTACATGAGTGCACATAGTGTTGCAGAAATTGGAAGAAATATGCTTAGAAAAAGAGTTAGAAAACTTATGAATTTCAAAGGGAACACTATGGATTTCATGTATTTCAATTCTTTTGAATCAATGCATTTTAAAATTATATTTTAATATTCAGTCTGTTAATGAGCATAGCAGAAGGTACATATTAATTTATTGATTAATTAAATTCATAGCACTTATTCTGACACCTAAAGAGTTTTTACTGTTATTGATTGCTATATGAAACTGGTTTATTTAAAATTCAACTAATAAACCCACTTTAAGATGATGATTAGTTAAGTAACTGCTCAGAGGATGGAAGAATTAAACCCAATGAACATCAAAACCTGCAGACATGTTAGGTGTTGTCTTTCAGAGATATGTCCTTAGCCTGAACTTATTCAATTATGCTATCAAAATATTTTCAGTGAGGTATGGAATGGCACCAGTTTGCATGCAATTGCCAAAATCTAGAGAGAGCTAGGAACATTGGAGGAATGTTACATAACAAATGACATTGTTTTCAAAAGGGATAAGTGGAATAGAAAATAGGTGACTAGACACAGATCAGGTTGGTCTGAAACCAGTTAATGTGAATGAGCAATGTGATCTTCCTGAAAGTCCATATATTATGCACCCTATTTTTTATACAGTGGTATTTGTTCAGTTTAAAACAAATAACAAAAATGCTTGAATGTCTTCATAGTGAGATGAGTGCAAATATTAGAACACAAGTCTTAGTTCGAGTATGAGTAAAGTGTGCAGCTTAATTTCCACATTTCAAAACAAATGGAATGGACATGTGTAAGACTCAGAGATGCCAACCAAAATGATTAATGGCCTGGGATAAGGACCCCTGAAGAAGAGTTCAAAGAGTTACTGTCACTTAGTTTGAGAAAGGATGGCAACTCACATGTATAAAAGACTGTGGTGAAAAAGATTCGCAAAATGAACAAATGTTTGAAAACCATAAGAAAGAAGGTGAAGCAAAAATAAAGAGAATTCAGACTAAGTATAAGAGTGTTACGAAAACCAGATGCTGTTTTAAAAGGGTGTAATTTCCATTATTTAACTATAGAATAGAAAGCCTCTTATCTGTATTGATGCTAGCAATACCTAAATAAATGACAATATGAAGAAAACTTTGTCAGTGCTTGTTCTAGAAGGAAGGAAGGAAGGAAGGAAGGAAGGAAGGAAGGAAGGAAGGAAGGAAGGAAGGAAGGAAGGAAGGAATAGAAAGAAAGATGCATGCATGTCTCTAATGTGTAAACCATCTCTGGTAATTCTATAGAAGTTAGCAGGCAAACCATGCAACACATTATAGAATACTTAGTGTTTTTATTTTCTTCACAGATCCCTCAGGTTTTTTTGCCCTAGTGAGGGAATGTGATGTGTGCTTCATAATTTGCAGTGTTGGACATTTGCTAGAGTTGTGAGTATTAAGGGCGTTGATGGCTGTTATATTATTGTAGGAAGAACAGTTCATGAGTCAGTTTGATTGTGAGTTGGAAAAAGACTCAGACCTTCCCATAGCACTGAAAAAGTCCATGGAGTCTATCTACCCCACGAGGAGCAAGATACCAAGGAACTGGAACACAGTAGTAGAAAATAGACAGCCATAAAAAATAGGGGCTTACCCATGTGAGAGGAAATACAAAATTTGTGAGGAACATGTGCTATAGATTAGACTGTCTGAGTTCAAACTTAAATCTATCAGTAAATTACATAATTTATGCCTTCATCTGTAAAATGGCCATGATGATGCTGATGATATGGACTTCACTGCATTGTTATGGGGATTAAATGAATTATTGTAACTATAGTAATTACACCAGTGGGTGGGGCAGCATATAAAAATGATGTAAGGGTTTTTGATTATCATTAAGAATTATTCATTTGGGTGTGATCTACTTGAGTACTCTTTTTGAACGAGTGGATTTAGACATATCATTTTATTTTATATTTATTTTTATTTTATTTTTTTTTCCTTTTTGAAATAGCATTTGCATATCCAGACTTAGAATGACCATTTGGGAAAAGGTAGTAAATTCCTGGACTTAGTTAGAGTGAGCTTTTTTTTTTTGAGTTTAAAATTAAAAAAAAAAATTAAAAAATTTTCTCTGATAGTACACCTTTTGTTTCTATAAGTGATCTTTCCCTTTAACAGTAGTTGCTTTTACTCCCATGTATAATTTATATATTCTTTTATGTGTATTGTGAATTAAAAAAAAAGGATTTCATTCTCCTGATAGTATCACTTCTGTTATTACTTCCCATATGTGCATGTGACACTCTTAAATTGACCCAGTCTGTGCTTTATACCGTAACTAATGGGATATATCCCCTGTGGAGAGGGCTGCATTATGTGACAGCTAGAGGCTATGTCTAAGGCCAGGCCATGAACTGCAGGTAGAGCCAATGGTGGTCAGTAGCCATTAGTGCTGGCCTTATCTCTGGAGTCTAGACAGCAAATATGGGTATCAGACTGGCCTTCTGGCTATTGGCTGAGCTCCAGTAGACATAATATGCAAATTAATTTTAAACTTTGTTTCTGCCATTTTGGGGGATATTTAATCTATACCTATTGTCACTCTCTCCTAAAAAAAATAGCATTAATTTCTGTGTCAGGCTCTGCTTTAAGTACTGGGGATATAGTGAGGACAGGCAGAGAAGGTCTCTACTTTCAAGATGCTACCATTGTATAGAAAAGTAAATAAGTACTAGTGAGGATAATTTTGTATTTTCCAAGTACTGTGACAAAAAATAAAATAGATAAATAGATATAGCAATACAGAGTAACTGGGTTAGAATAAGCCATTTTAGATAGAGTTGCTAGGAAACATCTCTTTGAAGAATCATTTGAACAAGAACCTGAATTAAGTAAGGGAACCTCCATGTGAAGATCTGAGTGAGGAGTGATGAATGTTCCTGAAGCATTAAGAAAAGATGCAAAGAGCTTGAGGTGTGAAAGAGCATGATGTACCAGGGAACAAATGAAAGACTGTGTGGATGAAACAAGGCAGTTAAAGGGAAAAGGCTTTTAAGATATTGTCATCGAAGTACTCAGGAGCCATTCATCTAGGAATCTTATATTTAGTTTAACTCTAAGTGTAAGTTATTGCAAGAATTTAAGTAATGACAATGGAATGACATCATATTTACATGTTTTCAGAATCATTCAGTTTTACATGAATAATACACTGTAGAAGGCACAGATTTTTACAAAGTTTAATATTTTCTACATAGCAGGAAGGACATTGTGTTGTCTAGTCCAAAGGTACCTAGAATGAAAAGGGTGCTATCTGTGAAGATGGTGGAAAAGAATCACAATTTCCTTTGAGGATAGACATCTTGATGGAATGGTTGTCAATGTCAAGAAAAATGGAAACATCCCAGATGTCAGGGGCTGCTGTTTTCTTTTTTCTTTTCAAAGAAGAGCTGAAAAGAAATCAGTTATATATTTGAATTTGGAACTGAGGGGAATGGTCAGTTCATAATTTGTGAAGTTGGAAATCAACATACAGGTGATGTTTAAAACCATGAGAATAGGTGAGACCATCTATGAAGACGGTATGATAAAGAAGAATAGCGGGCCAGAGATCCATCTCTGAGCTCTTAACTTTCTGAGTTGAGTGGTTAGAGGAGGAAGAGCCAGAAAATGTCACTAATAAGGAGCAACCATTGAGGCAGGATGAGGAACAGAAGACTATTGTTTTCTGGAAGCCAAGAAGTTATATTTTTATAAGGAGGGAAGAATCAGCTGTGTCAAATGTTGCTGAAAAGTTGAATAAGATGATGAAAAGGATTTACCATTGGATTTAAGCAAGATAAAGGTCTCTGGTGGCCTCTGCAAGAAAGTTTAAGTGGGAGTAGTGGGACAGATTGCCAACAGAGAGGAGCTTGACAAAAGGATATGGGGGCGGGGGGATGATGGCGGGAGTGAGAGGAATCAAATAGAATTGACACATATGATGGTCGTTTTTGAGATGTTTTCCTATGAAGGGAAGCAAAGAAGCACAAGAGGAACATGGTAGCAAGAGAAGATTTAAGACAAAAAGGCTCACACTAATTCAGAGGTGAACACTGATAATACTAGACAGAGAACAGATAACTGCAAGACCTAAGCCCTTGAGTAGATAACAGGTAATGTGATCTAGAGTACATGTACACCAGATGCACTCAGATAAGTACACAGATATTTATTAAGCCAATAAGGAGGGCAGATAAAAAAGTTATAAGTGTAGACTGACAGATCTGGTGTTGGGAAAAGAGATATGTTCTCTTTTGATTATTTCTGGTTTTTTTTTATAATTTTTTAATTATATTTGAGAGAAAGATAGAGCATGAGTGGGGGAGGGGCAGAGAGAGAGGGAGACACAGAATCTTAAGCAGGCTCCAGGCTCTGAGCTGTCAGCATAGAGCCCTTCAGGGGGTTATGGCTCACAAGCCATGAGATCATGACCTGAACTGAAGTAGGATGCTCAACCAAATGAGCCACCCAGGAGCACCTATTATTTCTGTTTTTCAAAGAGTATGTCAAGATCATCAGCTGAGAATAGAGGGAGAGGTGTTAGAGGTTTGAACACCAAGCTGCAATATATTCATCTCATGGAATGGAAGTAAACAATAATGAATTGGTGAGATGCAGAGTACATCAGTACCTGATTTTTGACTTTCAGTTGGGATTATATTCCGTGGTTATTTGGAAACCCACAAGAACCATTTTTAGTTGCAACATCTAGATTTTAAGTATTTTTTTGTATATGTATATAAAGAGTATATACATATATATGTATATAAAGTATATATAAGTATGTAAAGAGTATTTATATATGCTTATTAAATACATTTAAATATTGTTATATTTATATAAAACATATTTACATGTAGCAATTAATATATAAATATATATTACATATCTTAACTCTTGTGAAACAAATTTGGTGTGCAACCACAGAGCCTAATAGTTAATAAGTGTGGTCTTTGAAGTCAAACAGGCCTGACAGGACAAATTCCTTAATATGAATACCTCAACTTCTTAGTGTACCCAATGAGGATGATATCTTTAGGATAAATATCTTGAGTTCAAATCTGGTTTTCACTACTGACTGAGGAACCCCAACAATTCCTTACCTGAAACACTAGAATAAAAATAGTTCCTAACTAATATTATTATTGTGAAGATGAAAGAGGATAAATCCTTGGGGTGCCTGGGTGGCTCAATCGGTTAAGCGTCTGACTTCAGCCCAGGTCATGATCTCACAGTTCATGAGTTCGAGTGCCTCATCAGGCTCTGTGCTGACAGCTTGGAGCCTGGAGCCTGCTTCGGATTCTGTGTCTCCCTCTCTCTCTGCCCCTCCCCAGTTCATGCTTACACTCTGTCTCTGTCAAAAATAAATAAACTTAAAAAAAAAAGAGGATAAATCCCTTAAAAATGTGCAATCTCTTAATTGGACAATGATCAATAAAATTATCTATCAACAACAAATGTTAGCAGTTATTCTACTCAGAATCCAGTACTTAATAGTAGCATCTTTATGGCCATGAAGGTTTCTTTTCCCTTCCCTTCCCTTCCCTTCCCTTCCCTTCCCTTCCCTTCCTTTCCCTTCTCTCTTTCTTCCCCTCTCCCTCCCTTCCTCCCTCCCTTTCTTCCCTCCCTTCCTTCCTTCCTTCCTTCCTTTCTTTCTTTCTTTCTTTCTTTCTTTCTTTCTTTCTTTCTTTCTTTCTTTCTTTCTTTTTTTCTTTCTTTTTCTTTCTTTCTTCCCTACTATATTTTAACCAAAGTATTTACTCTTGTTTCAATATCACTTGAGTCCATAGGGGATATATTTAACCTATATAGATGTAAAGAGTGGTCCTAGTTTGATCAAGTGTAAAATTTAGCATATTAATTTAAAACTGTATTTTGGAGAATAATAAAAAAAGTAAAAAAAAATCTAGTATAAAACCAAATAAATATGGACTATTTAAGATAAATTACTCTTTCTAGAAGGACCAATAAAGAAATGGCTTTTATTTAATTTACAAATTTTAGTTCCTTTGAATAATAACCAGTCAAGAGGCCCACCAGAAACAGCAAACATTTTGATTATTTACTCTAGGGACAGGATTCTAGAGAACACATGGAATTATTGGGAAAGGTCAGTTGGCTATAATAGTTAGAGAGAAGGTCATGTCTTAAAATGTCATTCCTTCCATCTATTCATAAATAAACAGGAAGGTGATCTTTCAGTGGAGATCAGTAATATCTCCAACAAAATCTGAGCTTTCAAATGTATACCAACTTGCCTTTATAACATTATATCTCCAAACTTTGTTTTTATATAATCTATATTTTTGTTAGACTGGCCTTGTTGCTCATTCTGTATGCTCATTTAGGTCTCATTCCATATATATTTGCATACTTTTGCTAACAGAGTTCTTTATACTGTAAATATTTTTTTCCTTCATCTCCTCATGTTAAAATCCTGTTCATTTGTATAGTTCTTATTTATTTATTTTTTTATTGTTTTGAGAGAGAGAGAGAGAGAGAGAGAGAGAGAGAGAGAGAGAGAGAGGTAGTGAGCGAGCACACACACAAGCAGGGCAGAGGGGCAGAGTGAGAGAGAATCCTAAACAGGTTCTGTGCTGTCAGCCCAGAGCCTGACACTGGGCTTGATCTCACGACTGTGAGATCATGACCTAAGCTGAAACCAAGTGTCAGATTCTTAACAGAATGAGCCACCCAGCCGTCCCTAGTTCTTCTTCTTCTTCTTCTTTTTTTCTTTTTTTTTAAGATTTTAAGTAACCTCTATACCCAACATGGGGCTCAAACTTATACCCTTGAGATCAAGAATTGTATGTTCTACTGACTGAGCCAGCCAGATGCCCCTATTTTAATAGTTCTAAATCAAATAGAAAGGTACTTTCTCCAAAAGTTCCCATGTGATGGCCTCCTCACTTTGTAAATATTCATTGCTCTTGATTTTTATATCATGTGTGTCTCTAAATAGTTGATTAAGTCTATTAATGTATGCAATATACTTAATTTTAATACTAAGAGGTAGTATTAAGTATATTCTATATATGCATCATCTGTGCTATCAAGCATACATTTCCCTTTTTTGGGAAATGCTTTGGCTGAGGTAGGCTTCATTCAGGGTTATTTCCCTTTCATTGGACAGCCAACATCCAATGAACTGGTAACATGGGAGTGTAAAGACACAACCCTTTCACCCAGGAAAACTCTCCAGAACCATCAGAACTTCCTTGACATCGGGCAAGGCCTTGTGACTGTACACAGCCTCACTTCTAGTTCAGCTCCTTCCTGTTCCTTCTCCTCACACACCCCAAGACTGGTGTTGGCCCCAAGAAACTATGCCCAAATAAATTTCCCTTATTCATATCTGCATTTCATAGACCACTTCCTGGGGGTCCCCAACCTATGGCAGCTAGAAGGAAAGAACCTTAGCAAACCAAAACACGTTTTTATATTATGTTATTTTTCAAGCTTTTAAAATCACATCTGCTATTAGGCAATGACATTTTTGAGCTTAATTTGTTCTTAGAAAATTTACAGAGAGCTATGAGTACACTTGATCATGAGGTTCTAGATGATCAAGTTTTGCTATGACTAACATTCATTAAAAAGACAGGTTTTACACTAATATGATGCAATAGCCTTTAAGTATTCACTATACTAGGCAAATGGTTATGTAGGAAAGTGGCTAAATTTTCCTTATTAATTAAATCCACTGTCTGGCAATCCTACGTGAAACTCTATTTCATGTTATTGAATTAATGCCCGTTTTAACTAGATTCAATACTAGGTCAATTATGTTTTATCTAAACTTTGATCATTGCAAACCTTAGTGAGAAAAAAAGGATTTCTAGAATTGGTTTTCTGTCTGCCTCATGCTAGAATGTATCCATGCTAAAGAAAGATCACATTATTCAAATTTTAAATTCTTTCTAGTTTTTATATTATAAGTTGTGATTAACTGTTCTTGTGTAGACTTTTATAATAGGGAACTACTGATTAAATTAGAGTGGGAAAGTAAAAGCAAGCTATTTATACTGTTTCACTGTATTTTCTAATTTTAACTCTGTGCTCTGGTTTCTTCATAGCCCTGTTTAGTCAGACATAAGAAATAGCAATTGAAATCTTCAGGACACAGTATTCATGATAATGCTAGGCAATTCACATGTGCTCCAGCCCACAGCTTCAAGGGTTATTGAGGTCAAAAGTGACCAAATATTTTGTATCTAAGTGCCACCAAAATGCAGACTTCAAAGAAGCTCTCATGCTGCACATCTTGACACTGATCCTGTGTCAGTGGTCCTTGGAGTGTGAGGGACACTGTGTGAGCGTTAAGCTCTGATGACAACTGCAGGGCTCACGGGAACAGCTTTGAAATATGAATAGACTAACTCTACTTCCTTCCTCCTCCCCATGTTCTTCTGTCTCAAGGAAGCACAGCTGGTCAGGAGAGATCAAATACAACTCAACTGAAATCAGCCACTTCCTTAACTGAGGGTTCTAAGAAAGGTATTGTGTCACTGAAATCAAGAAAATGCCAAATTCCTGACTTACATACTATTTCTTTCCCTTTGAACCAGTGTTACTAAGTTCCCTATAGCAGTGTTATTGAGGTATAGTGTTATATAGGTATGGGGTGGGGGATGGTAAGTAGTTGAAAAATATTCTCAGTAGACTTCAGGAGGATCTAAAACTGTCAATCTTTTTTTTTCTGTTGTAATAATACCTATATTGGACTAGAGTGAACATTATAAGGATTTTAATTCATGTATTTAATAAATATTTTATATATTAACTGTTCTAAGTCACTGTTCTAAGCTTACAATTAATGGTAGGAGAAAGAAAATAAATGAAGGAAGGATGGAAGAAATGAAAGAAGGATATTGGTAGGTGGTAGGTATTGAAAAATAAGACAGAAGAGGAAATTTGATGAGGCAGAGTGCTCTGTATGATCAAATTTTATTTAGAATGGTCATAGAAGGCACTTAAGATTAAAGAAAAAGGCGGGGGGGGGGGGGTTGGCACCTGTGTGGCTCAGTCAGTTGAGTATCTGACTCTTGATTTGGGCTCAGGTCCCAGGATCCAGCCCAGAGTGGTACTCCTCTTTGAAAGTTGAGCCTGCTTGAAATTCTCACTCCCCCACTCTGCCCCTCTCCCTGGCTCACTTGCACTCACTCTTTCTCTTTAAACAAAACAAAACAAAACAAAACAAAACAAAACAAAAAGAGAGAGAGAGAGAGAGAGAAGGGATGGAGATTGAGTGAGGTAATTAGCCATAGGGTTATTGAGGGGAATATTTTTTAAGAGAGGAATAGCAAATGCAAAGACCCTGAAGGCATTTGCTCTTGTTTAAGGACTAGAAAGGGAGCAAATGTGGTGGCAAGGCCACAAAAGAATGTGAGAGTTGCTAGATAACACCGAATTACAAAGAACCTCAAAGTGATTTTAGAGACTGCATTTTCTCTGAGTAAGATTGGAAAACTTTTGGAACCTAAACAGAGGCATAATCTCATTTGAATTTTAAAAGGATCCCTCTGGCTGCTGGGTAGAGAATGGAATGCAAAAACTAAATAAATATTTGTATCTTTTTTCATTAAAAAAAGATTAGAGTCAGGAAGTTTGGCTTGGTAAAGTTGAGTGGACAAGAAATCAGACTCCTTAGATCATTCTCCCCCCCCCCGCCCCCCCCCCCCCCCCCCGGTATCCTCTGCACATGGCGTCACTTCATGTTCCAAAATGGGTGTTTGTACTCCAGCTCTCATGTCCATCTTCTAGCCTTTCCTTTAAAGACTTCCTGGAATTTACACATGGCACTTCAGCACCACAGCATTGGCCAATATTGAATCCCATGATCTTGACTAGCTGTAGGGAGGCTAGAAAATGTATTCCTTAACCTGGGGCTTCATTTGCCCAATCAAAAGAAAAAAAAGTCAAAGATTTTTAAGTAATTTCTTACTGAATGATTAGGGAGACATCTCAAAAAAAAAAAAAGTACAAAGAAGAAGGACCACAGATTGAGACTCCTTCTACTTAAATAACTGAAGCACATGTTCAAGATCTTTGAATTTAGTCTTTGGAAAGTAAGCATGTGGATAGCCCATTGCTTCCTAATTCAGAGTACCACATTCTCTCTCATCTTTCTGTATCAGCTCATGTTTTCTTCCTGCTCTACCCTCTCACACATCATTCTTGCAAACTTTGGGGCCTCATTTATGTCTTCAAAGGAGCCTTCTCTAGCTGCAGATTAAATCATTCAACTTATTTTTGCCCTGTAATTAATATCTATATTTGTTCTTTATAGAAACAGCACAATTTGTAATTTTATATATGTATAAGAATTTCATCGATATCTGTCTCTTTTATTAAGCACTAAAAGACATGAGTGGGACCCATGTCTTTATTGCCCATCATTGTATTCTCGGTGCTAGCTCAGTGCCTGACAGGTAGTTGTTTAAATAATTTGTTGAGTAAATGAACATCTGAATAAATGAATTCACAGAGTATTAGTGGTGGAAATCAAGCCAAGGAGATTGGATTTAAAGGTCTTAATGCTAAAGTCCAGGAGACAAGAAATTTCCTGTAATAATTTTAGTTAAGTATACCAAAGCTATTAGAAGAATTTGTACATAATACATGTTGCTTGCATATGCATGACAACCATCATAATATCTCATCACCTCTTTATAACACTTTTAAAAATTTGTGAGCTTGGAAAGCTTACAAACTAAAGAGTAGTAAAATTTGATGTTATTTTATAGGGCTAAATAATAATTCCTGTACTCTTTGGTGTTATTTGAAGTAGTCTTCTGAGGAAAAGCACCTGCTTATAATTTCAATTTTATATTAATTTTGTTACAGTATTAGGTCAACTTCAATAAAAATAGTGTCAGTTGTCAGTACATCTGCTTTTGTTTGTTTAGAGATTTAAGAATCTGGACTAAGAAGTTGTGGAATAAGGGGACTGGTTTCAGAGGAAGGTCAGAAACAAAAGCAAATTAATTTTACAAATTTGAGCATTATTTTTCACTAAAAATCAATATGCAAGCTCATCATTACATGCACTGTTATAAATACCATGTTGTGGGTACGGATAAACAAAATGCATTTGGAAGTTCTCATTGATCTTTAAGGGCTGTCGCCAGTACTTAATGAAGCAGAGAGCTTGTTTGGTGTGTGAGACAGTATTTTTTTCTTGGAGCCCTGTCAACCATGCAGATAGTTGATAGCTTCTCACAGTCAGACTGACACTTTTAGGTAAAGGTTTACTGTAGCATACAAGAAACAGTGACCTGTGATACAGCCAAATGACTGATAAAATGGTATGAAAAGAGCTTTCAACTCCCTATGGCACTACTAATGTACCTGAAATTTTTAAAGTACATTTTAGTAGTTATGAAAAGATCCAGATGGAGAGCACTAAAGACTGGTGCCCTCACTTTATCCCCCTCAGCTTCCAGCACAAGAGAGACATCCCTCTGATTGCTATCATCACTCGTAGTAGAAGCTCAAGGGATGTACAAGATTACTTTATTCTCAATTTGATCTTGGCCCTCTCTGTTTGATCCTTGCCTCTCTGCTGAGATTTAAATTTAGTGAGATTCAAGAGAGAACTTTTATTTTGATATGCACTTCTATAGATATTGACCTAGAAAGAGACTAACTTATTATACATAACTTATCTGATTTGCATACTGGTTCTTACTGAAAGCTTGAGGAACACTTGACTGGCAAGCTCCAGGAAATAGGTTTCATGGAGTACTGTCAATGCAGCTAATCCTCTGATTTATAGAGGTATATTTTTTTTTTCCTGGAAAAGCTATTGTAACTAAAAACAACATAAGTGAAATTAAATTTTCTCCCAGAAAAAGTCACAAAGGATCATTCTTTTTGAAGACTTTATATTCAACCTCTTTTAAATAAAAAGACAATTTCACTGAGGATAACAACTGTATCAGTAAACAAATTGAATGGAGTAATACATCTGTAGAGCATAAGATTTTCTAAAAGTCATTTACATAATTTAAAGAGTAATACATTGTTAATCATAGAAAAGTGTAGTCAATGCGATAAAAAAAAAAAAAAAAATCAACGTGTACCAAAGACATGTTTGCGTATCTTGCAATGCTTCTGGATAGTTGCTGATCCTAAAAGAGATAATCACTTTGATCAAAAATAGGCATCTATTATTGGGGTAAATTGTACCTATTTCACTGGTTGGTTTTAGAGTATCAGCTGAGAAGTAAAATAGAACTGAGTTTGTATCTCAGCTCTCTAATAATTAGTAGATGAGACTCCAGGCAATTTACTAGAATTCTTTGATTGCTAATTGTCCCCAAAATTCATTTTCTCTCACTCCCTCTTGGTAATTATTCATTTTCCCTTGGACCTAGGAAAAAATCATATGACTGAGTTATGGACAGTGGGGTGTGAGAGAAAGTGATCTGGATCTCGTTCTTTCAGAGTACCGCCTTGCCTTCCACTGCTTTTAGACCCTTCCAGTGGGCTGGAATGTGGACATGCTGGTGAAAAACTAGCTTAAGCAGTACCAATGAAGGCAACACCCTAAGGATAACAGAACTACTGATAGATGGAATCTGAGTCTCAGATGATCTGGTAGAACTAAGCTGCTTTCCTAACCTGACTAACTCTACACTGCCTGTGGGAGAGAAATTTCTATTTTATTCAAGGCACTGTATTTTTGTATCTCTTTATTACAGCAACTTGGCCTATTATCAGACATCAGTGTCTTTGAGGAAGGAACTAGACTCTCCATAGCTTGAGTTTCATAATCCATAAAGTTGAAGTTTTAATGGTACCCACTCATAAGATTATTTTGAAGATAAAATGGTTGCTATATAAAAAAAAATATTTAGCATTAAATAATTATTAGCTATGTTTATTTTTTGAATTTTTCCAATTATTATTATAATTGTGTTTTTTATTAAAAAAATTTTAATGTTTATTTTTGAGAGAGACAGAGCATGAGCAGGGGCAGGACAGAGAAAGAGGGAGACAAAGAATTGGAGGCAGGCTCCAAGCTTTTGGCACAGAGCCTGATGGGGGGCTTGAACCCGTAAACTCGGGATCATGCCCTGAGCTGAAGTCAGTCACTTAACTGACTAAGCCACCCAGGCACCCCTATAATTGTATTTTTTAAGATTTTTAAAAAGTAACCTCTACACCCAGCGTGGGTCTTGAACTCCCAATATCGAGGTCAAGAGTCACATACTCCACCAACTAAGCCAGCCAGGCGCCCTTAATTATACTATAGTTGTTATTTGTATACTTCAAAAAACTATAAAGTTAAATATTTTTATTTTTAAATAAGGCATAATGAATAGTACTGGAAAAAAAAGTAGTGGTTGAAAAGAACACCTTTTATTTCAAAGCATGAAATTAAGTAGTTTTTATCTTTGGCCCCAAAACATTTTCAAGAAAGTCCTGAGAAGTTTTTGAAATTTTTTGAGAAATTGATTCACAGAGTTCTGTTTTGCTAGTGTTATATGTGTTTATATATATGCGTATGTGTGCAGCATTGCACATTTTCTTGGAGCATATCAAGTTTTTGATCATTCTTCTGCCTTCGGGGAAAAAACCTATCTTTTGGTTTACAGAGCTGGCATGCCATCAGGATTAGTAGTAATGTCTGTTACCTTGATGCTTTATGATTATTCTAATCTGTGGCTCTCCTTTATATCTCACTCTCTTAAAAAAATATCCCATGGCCTCCCCTGATTGTAGACTTTTGTCCAAATTCCTTAGCATAGCATTTGAAAATACTTTTCAGTTTAGCAACAAATTAGTTACAACAGTGGGCATTTATCCTGGTCTGATTTTTCTCAGTGCTTTTACATGCACAATGTCCATTTTTCTGTATTTATAAAAATCTCTCTTCTTTACCTTATGCCACATCTTATTTTCAAAATATGTTCCTTAGAACAGTACTCCTGACAGATAGTTCATGAAAACTGCATTCTGTTGTCAAAAAAATTATGAAATATTGTGGATTGCATTCCTTTCTTGGAAATACCTGAGGTGCATTAGCTATTAGTGTCTCTAAAGAGTCCTAGGAAAATAAAATATATTTTGGTTTAACCTGGTTTTCCCAAACATATTACTATGAGACTTTTCTTTCTAGAGAATCTGTTAATCTCAGAAAACTAGTTGTGTGGATCTCACTTTATGAAACCTGTTCCCCAACAACTGCAATCATTATAACCATAAAGTGTACTATTATCTTTCCCTCATCACCAGACACACAATTACTCTCCCTTTCTTCTGTGTTACTAGAACACTCTGTTTCTTTTTTGTGTTTGCCATACTTTCTTATACTTAAGTGGACACATTATTCTCTATAGATTAACTCACTTGAACTACTTTTTCTTCTATCACTGTATACTGCCTGGTATAGCATAAATGAGGAGTGATTAGTGATCGTTTTCTGTATTTCATCCCTTTGTATTTGAGTGAAAATATGCTGTTTTAAGAAATAAAATACAGTAGGACTTAAGCACATCATTGTTATCTTTCAAATAGTCAAACTTGTTGGTTGTTTACATAATTCCTCCGTGTTCATAACTTTGGTGGAACTTTATGAGAATCTCTATCTACATGGTTTAGTTTCGGACAACGGAATCCACTTAACTAGTTTAAATAGAAAATAATTTTTAGGAGCACCTGGGTGACTCAGTTGGTTAAGCTTCCGACTCTTGGTTTAGGCTCATAATCTCAAGGCTTTGTAAGTTCAAGCCCCGCATTAGGCTCTGTGCTAGAGCCCACTTGGGATTCTTTTTTTCCACCTCTTTTCTCTCTGCCCCTTCCCCACTTGTGCTTTCTCTGTCTCTCTCAAAATAAATAAATACACTTAAAAAAAGAAGAAAATAATTTTAATAGGTTATTAAATGCCTTGATAGGGTTGAAGGAAGAATTGTAGATTGAGCGGTCAGGAATGAATAACAAAACTACCCCCACTGAACGGAGCTACCCCAGGGGATCTAATGTCTTTTCTATGATGAAAAGCCCCTGACTTCAGAACCACTCCACAGTGCCATGCTAAGCATACCTCTACAGTCTAGGAACCACTACACTCAAGAAACTACAATGATACGAAAGCTACCTTTACCACTGCTGGGTTCAGAACCATACCAGATTTACTTCAATCTGCCATGTCTTGGCTCCTTCTCACCTACAAAAGTGATGATGGGGCACTGGAAACTTACCTAACGCTTCTGAAAAAGAAATGGATGTCTCCATGACTATGTTTGCAATTAAAAAGAAAAGCTCAGCCTCTGCCCTTTTCCCTTCTAAACCTTCTGTGATTCTGTCTGATTGGCAGAATGTCACTGTCATCGAAAACTCTAACAGCAAGGGAGTTTCTGCCTTTCCAGACTCTGCTGTACAGAAAGGCACACAGAAAGAAGGTGAAATGAATGTTGGAACCAGTTCAGTGTTTACTAACACTATTAATCTTGTATTATTTATACATGATATTCTCCTTTATTCTAATACTTATTCACCTTTCTGTTTATTCCTCTGTATTTGATTTCTTATGCCTTCCTCTTTCTCTGCTTGCAATCTATGCAGTCTCAGTCAACACTGAGACTTCAGTCTTCTAAAGGAATTTTATACAGCGGCACCTGGGTGGCTCACTTGGTTGAGCGTCTGACTTCGGTTCAGGTCTTGATCATGGTTCGTGGGTTTGAGCCCTGTGTCAGGCTCTGTGCTGACAGCTCAGAGCCTGGAGCCTGCTTCAGATTCTGTGTTTCCCTCTCTCTCTGCCCCTCCCAACTTGTGCTCTGTCTCTCTCTCTCTAAAATATAAATAAACATTAAGAAAAAGTTAAAGGAATTTTATACAAAGGGAGGGCAGCAGTGGCATGCTTTTTCTAATTGTCACATGGTAGGTAAACTAAGGGCTTGAAAACACAACATGCTGTATCTTAGCTACAATATTGGGTTTACTGATAAACAACACTCTAATTTATTTCTTTCCACAATTGTGTGTTGTAGCTATGCATCTATTATACTAAGAACGAAACTGAGGCACTTTGAAAAATTATCTGTTAAAGATTGTACATCTTTTGAGTTTGGGACCCATAGTCTCTTCATAATATAGTGCAGTCTAAGATGGCCTGCAATTTGAAACATGCTGAACTCTATTTTCCCACATTTTGTCTGGAAAATAAAAGTAGAGACTTTAAATTATAGTGCTATGCAAAAGCCCATATTAGTATTTCTGTCTTGGGACCTCTTTTATGGTGAACAGCACGGTTTCACTGATGCATACACATCAATTCTTACCTTATTGAAAGGTGATGCTACTTTCCCTGAATTTCAGCATCCACTGAAATTTCCCTTGTTTTAGCCTCTGAGGCTCCATATTGTTGGCTAATTTACATGCCCTGTCAAGTCACACCAGAAAAATCACCTCCTCGTTAGTTCGACACAAAGGAAGTTTATATGATCTGAAAGCAGAGTATTCCTTCACTTTTATTCACTTGTATCACCTATACTTATTGAATATCCATTGTATATGATAAAAAATCTAATTGATGAAATGTCTGCCAATACAGTCTGTAATATTATCAATCTACTTCTGTATGTTTCTGAATTATACTAAACACCAACGAATACGGGTATAGAACTGTGGATATTTAACTGCATTGTAGTTCCCTTTGAAATGCTATTCAGGCATCAGCTGAAATGAAACATAGCAGAACGGTCTTTTGAAACATCAAATCCATTTTCACAGATTATATTGTAGTTCCCTAGGATACTAGTATTTGGAAATCATTTAACAAGCCCGTTGTATCTTTTCACTTTATTGTATTTTACTTATCGACCCTGTGCTCATGCTGCAGTAGCCATCTCAGAACTATTATTACAGAAAAGTATCACACATCTCTTTAAACAAATATGAGCTTTTGGTGAGATTTCAGCATTTTAAGACACTTTTCTTTGCTCATTAAGTGTAAAATAGAGTATAAAATCTTTCTACCCTCCTTAAAAGCCTAAGATTTGTACATAAGACTGAGGACATCACCACTAATTAAAAATATGTAATATGCTGTCAAATATTATGTATATTATGAGATGAGTTAATATCATGACTTTTAAATAATTCTTATATATTCAAATGAAAAAGTTACATGATTTCAGTTATTTTAATTTTTATTTGATCTGTATTAAGGAGGCCATAGTGACATTTTTAGCCATTTAACAATCATTTGGTAATAAAACAAACCCAGTTTTACTGGTTATGTTTTGAGATCTATAATTCAGAGCTTTTTAATAACTTTACAACATATGTGCAATTAAAATGTTGCCAAACAAATCATTGTGTCTTAGTTATATATGTAGTGGCACAGGTATTCATTACAAAAATGATTTAAGCCCTGCTATATGCCATATACTTTTAAGTGCTGAAATAATGAGATTAAGCAAGAAAGTCATGATCCCTGACCTCTTTTAATTGGTAAGCAAGCAATAGAGAGATATATTAAAATAACATATGTATGTGAGGTGCCTGGGTGGCTCAGTCTCATAAGTGTCCAATTCTTGATTTCAGCTCAGGTCATGATCTCACAGTTCATGAGATAGAGCCTCACATCAGGCTCTATGCTGACAGTGTGGAGCCTGCTTGGGATTCTCTCTCTCTGCCCCTCCCCTGCTCATTCTCTCTCTCTCTCTCTCTCTCTCTCTCTTTCTTTCTCTCTCTCTCTCCCCCTTCCTCCCTCTCTCCCTCTCCTTCCCCTGCTTGTGCTCTCTCTCTCTCCCAAAATAAATAAATAAACTTACAAAAATAACAAATACAACTAAGTAATTTTAATTGTGTAATATGCAATGAAGAGGTAATACACAGGATATAAGAACATGTAAATGGCCTGGACTTAGCTTCCTCAAGGCAGTGGTAGAAGTAGTTATGGAAGGTCTTTCTTTACACTCAACCAGATGAAAAGAGGGAGTTAGCTAAGATAAGGGGGTGTGTGGAGGAAGGTGGTGATGGAAGGGGCAGTAGAAGAACATTCAAAGGGAAGTAGGTGACAGGCTCCACAAAATGTCAGCAGCCTGTGGCCCAAGAAGAACAGACTGGCAGGATTTAGATCATACAGAGCCTCGTAAGGTGAGGATCTTGAGGAAACTCATCATTGTACCTTTTTTTAGTCCTTTTTTTATTGGCATACTTTATAGATGGTATCATTGATAGAGAACGCTACTATGTATTACCTATTTATAATGTTCATTGAGAATGAAATTATTTCATGTACTGAAAAGGAGTGAAAGAATGGATAGTTTCTCAAGGTATTTGCAGTCTTTCCAGATTTTTTATAAATATTCTAGTCATGTTTAATATGGCCAGAGATTCCTGTTTGAAGAAATCTCATTAACCCAGTGTCCTAATCCATTATTTACAGGTAAAAAATGACATTTAATGTTCATTCTGGTTTGTGTGGAGGCTGGGCTCGGGAAGACCAATCTTAGCCTGTAAGGCTACTGATGATTTTCTTTCCAAATCCCTCCAATATCAGTATTATCCCACTCTATTTCACAGTATTTTGGTAAACTCTGAGTTATCATTGGACTCAGAATTACTTGCACTTTCTTCTTCAAATTAGTCATAATGCTTAAGAATTCCTGAACAGTTCTCAAATTTTAGAGTGAGTTCTTTTTCAGTACTCTGGGGTAGAGTTCATGAATATGTGTTATGAACAATGCCTTTGGTTGATTATTTTGCAGGAGATTCATAGATTTGTACTTTGGTCATCATTCCCTAGAAGCAAAAGGATTGGCCAAACCAAGCCAAAACTTCAGACTCATAAACTACCAAGTTTTTACAAGTAAATTGAGGCCCGGAGTATTCGTCTCTAAATGAGAGAATAAATTCTATGTATCTACCTTCCCAGAGGAGATCTGTGCCTACAGAGGTCATCCTGATATAACAAATTAAAATTTCACATCATCATAATTTAACTAAAAACGTATTTTTCCCTATTAGTCTCTCAAATAGACTTGAATCTTTTCAGTATACATGAGACTGCATACTTCCATACTTCCGTGTATCCTTCCATGTGATTCTTGTTTCTGCAACCCAGTTAGATGGCATACAATTTGCAGCAAAATGCATACCACTGGGCAAGGTTCTGATAACTTTTATTCTCTTCTATAACTTGTATTTTTTAATATTAAAATCTTGGACAGCAAATGGGTTTAGTTTAATTATCAGATTAATCACTGGCCTCAACACAGTGTCAGAACCTCCTCTGTCAGAACTGTCAGCCTCCACACTGTTCATTTGTTGTGTCCAGGTTCAGAAAATAATTGATGTTCACAGCAAAAGCAGAATTCATTTTTTAAAGCTACTAGTGTCATTGCACATAAAGGATATTTGTTAATGCCATATTATATTTAAGAAGTTAGTAACTCTGTAGGTAAATTACCACACTGAGGAGAATTTAAGAAAATTAATCTCTGACATGCTATAGGAATGTCATGTAATCTGGTAAAGAAAATAACTGATATGTTTTTGCTGATCTCAGATGAAAGCTTTTACTCCTTTTAGATTTACTGAGGGAAAAGAACTGGTGTGTGTGTGTGTGTGTGTGTGTGTGTGTGTGTGTGTGTGTGTGTTTAGTCTTTCATCATAATGATGATTAGCTTTCAAAATATGTTCAGCACTATGTGTGACACAAGTAGTTTATTCATAAGAAATAACTCCCAGTGAAATATTGGCTGTTTTTACTCTGACAAGATTGGTATACTGGTATATGAAAATTAAGCCCTATATTGTATGTTTTAGGTCAAATCACGGGCTCCATATTTATGATACTATATAGTGATATTTGCTCACTATTACTCAAAGAATCTCTAGTAATTATTTTCCTTAAGTATAATAATTAAAGAATTAGTGTTGGATACACATCTTCCAGACATACACCGCCTCCCCCTGTGGACACTCACAAGGGTGGCTCTGTGTGTGTGTGTGTGTGTGTGTGTGTGTGTGTGTGTGTGTGTGTAGGTGCATGTTCAAGAAGAGCATGAAGTTATTTAGTTGCATGTTAAAGTGGTTAGTGTGAACTAGACTTTTTGTCCATTGCTAGTTTTTAATTTTTATAATTAAACTTCTATTAAAAACTACCTACAAAGTAATATGTGCTAGCAGGAAATAAGCACTTAATATAAAAGAAGAGGCTCCACTACCTTCATGTGGGAAAAACAACAACAACAACAAAACTTTAGGATATTAAAGTGAATGATGAATTGAACTCACTCTGGGAATATGTGAATGAAGGTAGCCTACCAGTATGTCCCTGAGCTCTGTAGATTTAATTATGAAAGGCAGCAAGGGAAAATTTTGTATATATAAAGTGATATCAAATACTGAGTGGGGTTTTAATATGTGAAACAATTTCATCACATAATTAAGAAAAATGATTGCAGTGAGTGAAAATTTGGCTCAACCAATAATTTTAAAAATTGAATAAATTTCTCAGTGTAGAAGTGAGTTGTCCACACACCAATGTGTCTGTATAAAGGCTAGAGATAAGTCTTCATCTGTAATATTGAAGAGATTCCTGCATTACATGGGACATTTGTATAAATTGTACTGAAATCTTCTTCAGTTCTAAGGTTCTGTGATTCTAACAGTTTATCAGATTTACCAATACTATGTTGACTTAATTCCTTAATTTACCTGTTTGACCTATAACATTTTTTAAAAATAGTACATACCTAATTTTTCTCCTCTTTTCCATTCCTACTAAGTTCAGATACTTATGGTATTTTATACTAGTGTGTGGACTTCAAATCAGTCACACCATCTCCAGATTTTTTTTTCATCCAAGTCCAAATCTGCTTAAAATTTTTCAGTGTCTCCCCATATGTTGCCAAGGGCGATATTGAATCATTAGTGTAATATTCAAGGATCTGATATGGCTTTTCTTTTTAACCTTACCTCCTAATAACATTGCTTCTTACAAAGGGTGTTACGGACTTAATTGTGTCCCACTAAAATTTCATATGTTGAACCTCTAGCTCCCAATGAGACCATATTAGAGATAAAGCCTTTAAAGGGATAATGAAGGTCAAGTGAGGTCATAAGGGAGGGGCTCTTATCCAATATGACTGGTGTCCTTCTAAAAAGTGAAGGAGACCAGAGATGTGTAGAAAACACATGGAGAAAAGCCCACGTGTGAACATAGTGAGAAGATGGACAAGGAGAGTGGCCTCAGGAGGAACCAAACTACGGACACTTTTATCTTTGACTTTCAGCCTCCAGAACTGTGAGAAAATAAAATTCTGATGTTGAAGCCGTCCTGCGTGTGGTATTTTGTTATGACATCCCTAGCAGACTAATATGAGGGCCTACTTTATATTCCCTGTCTAGAGACATTTATTGTTTTCACATCCCAAGAACTCTACTGTCATCTATTGAGTAGAGGCAAGGGATGCCGCTACACATTCTATGATGTGAAGGATGGCCCCACATACTTATTAAATCCAGAATGCTTCCCCTTACAGTCAGCATGCTCATGAAGTGTTGAATTAGGACATTCAGTTCATGTTCTCCTCCTCTGTGAAAATATTTTCATCACCTCAAAGAGAAATATATGATATATAGATTATATATTTACAACCTACTATTGCATTTTATATTGTTAATTTTCAATATTAATTATTTTCCTTTCAATTACTGCTTTTGGTACGTGAACTTTTTGGTAGTGTATTTCTATGAATTGCTGAACCTTCTGTCCCTAATATCTTTCAAAGTAATTTATATGATTTATCCTAATATTTTCCTAACTCCCCTGAACCTAATATTTTGTCCATTGTTAAAAACTTAGATACCTGGTTGTCTATGAAGGACATTCTAATTGAGCAGGTTCAGAGAGTTTAGGAGGATCAGTAAGGACCTCAAGTGACTGCAACACACTGGCAAATTTAAGAAACAAGAATTGTATTCAATCCTAATATACTAATTGTTATGTATGCCTGAAATATTAATACATTACTTATATAAGTAAATGGGCATCTGAAAAATTTGACAGTCATAACTTTATAGAATTATGGTATGTAAGAGTTCTATCATTTAAGTTGACAAATAGGAAAATTGCAGCATGGGGTTTAATATTTAATTATGTTCCCAAAATGGGTAGAGGTCATTTCCCATCTGGTGCTTATTATTAATAGTTTTTACCTAAGTCATCTTCAGAATATCATAGAAATTTAAAGCTGGTTCATGCTTTGAACATAATCTGTTGTAATCCTTCATTTTATAAGAAATCATAATCCTCAGAAAGCCTCAAGTGAATTGATCATTTTAAGTTTACCCATCTCATAATTCTGATACCCAGACTAGGACTCTTACCTTTCACTCCTGTTGATTACCCCCAAAATTATTTCTGTTCATTCACTTAAAATTCTCTATGTATAAGATGTAAATTAATATCAAAAATGTAAATATTCATTTAATATGAATGATGTGCAACTTTTAAAAATGTTTAAGAAAAACTATTTAACATTTCTGGTAACACTTCTATTTGATTAAAATATCTACTTGCATTAAATCTAAAAGTGTGTGTGTGTGTGTGTGTGTGTGTGTGTGTGCGTGCATGTATATGTGTGTGTGTGTGTGTGTGTGTGTGTGCGTGAGACCTTTAATCAGTGTCCTCTCTGGAATGAAGTTGATGTTAGGGATTAGGTTATATTTGGTTACCTCTACCAAGTTATATAAGCCATGTTTTCTGGCTGAAATATGTTGCCTTCATCATCTTTCATTTTATATGATCTTTATACGTAAATAATGCTTTGAGTGAATATTGATAAATCCTATTGTAAATCCTCATCGTTCTCTATGTCAATTAGGAAACATTCATTAAGTTAATAGTGAAATTCAACTATAGAACATAAATGCAGGAGAGTTTATGCCTATATTTAAAAATTTCATCTAGAAGTTAGCAGTCCTAAATTCATAAAAACATTTTAAGACAAGTTATCTTCTGCTCTGCCATAATTAGCACATTTCATCCATCCTCAAGGTTGAAGATGGCTGGATCTCTAACTATGACATCCTCTTTTTGAGCAGAATATAAAGAATGGGAGAAGGATGAAAAGGTTATCTGCCAGATACCTTCCATCTCTTAGTGAGTTCTCTAGTAAGCACTATCAGTAACATCAACTTACATCTCATTGGCCACTCCTAGTATGAAGGAAGGATGGGAACATAGTCTTTTCAGTGGAGACATTGTCATTTATAATAATATTGGGTAGCTAGCCAGCAATCTTTGCTAATCTTTGCTTTATTATTATTTTTGTTTCTCTTTAGCTCTTTCACTGTAATGAAAGGATCATGTTCATAAGGTCTACTCTGGTATAAAAATGAAAAATCCATTTTATTACTGAAGAATGTCATCTACATACAGAAGGTGATGCATGGAAGCAAATTTACAAATAAATCACAATGTATCATGCATTCTAGTTTTCATGCATGTAAAATCCAAGACAGAACAATTTAGAAACTGATCATTAGAGGAAGTAGAGATAAAAGTTGCGAGTGTATGATTTGACATAATGGTCAGATGTTTTTTCTGCAGCTAACGTTAATCATTGAGTTTCATGTATTTGTTTTTGGACTTGAATGTTTTGAGTAAGAATATATTTTAGTGGGGTTCCTGGGTGGCTCAGTAGGTTAAGCGTCTGACGTGGACTCAGGTCATGGTCTCACGTTTGTGAGTGCGAGCCCCGAGTCAGGCTCTGTGCTCAAGGCTCAGAGCCTGAAGCCTGCTTGGGATTCTGTGTCTCCTTCTCTCTCTGCCCCTCCCCCACCTGTGCTCTGTCTCTCAAAAATAAATAAATGTAAAAATTAAAAAAATAATAATATATTTTAGTAATTAATTCAATATGCTTAAATATTGTTTTCAAATGGACTATCTATAACTTTATTACATGAGACAATTTAAGATCAGCTAAAAAAATATTCAGGTTCCTTCTAAATTGTTTTTTTTTCACAGATATTTTGTCTAGTGTTTAGAGTTATAACAAAATATCCATTTCCATTGCATGATTTTAGGTTCTCTGAAGAGTACAATTTTAAGACTTCTAAATTATGAAAGCAGAAGTGAAAGGGGATGAAAGAGACAATGTTTGGAATAAGGCAGAGATGTTTTTATTGTTGCAGACCCTTTCAACTAGGACTTAGCCTTAGGGTTTTAGTCCCTCATGAAGAAAGGGTGAATATGGGCTTCTTTCAGATACATAAAACTGGCAAGGCTTGTGCCCATTCAAAGCCTGTTAAACCCTCTGTTCAAGGTGGTGAATATTTTATGTGTATTTCTCATATTACAGTTAGGCTGTTCATGCATGATAATAGAAAGCTAAAGGGATTAAAACTTCTTTTTATACCTCTGATCCTGTATTATTGTGTGCCCACCCATCCAAATATTTCATTAAACATTATTCTTTTCCTAGGGCATTGGCAAATGCCTAGTAAGGATTTTTTTTTTCTTTTACTTTTGCTTAACAGGTGCAGAAGTCTTTTACCATGACTAGCAAATCTGGTAGTTTATATATTATCAAATAAATGGATACAGATCATTAAAGTTATTAAACATTACCTATTTGGAATCTATTGATATAACTTTATACAGTTATTTCCCATGCTATTTAAATTTAATTATTTTAAATTTGAAAGACATTAAAATCTTCAAAGTGGTTGAAATTTACATTAAAGTTTTTGGCACATTATAAAATAGTTGAGATACTTAGAATTTTTTTCTGTGTTATGTTTTAATGGTATAATTGTCTTTCTGTGTTCTTACTTTTAGAATATTGTAAGCCAATTTTTCATTTGTATTATACCCTCTACTATTAGGCTCTTATTCTTCAAACATAACTTCTACATTTATCAGTGTATATTAGGAAGGAGCACTGAAGTGTTAGATATGTTCTATATATTGATCTGAACTGTGCAATTTAAGTTACATACATTTCAAAGATGCATGATGTATCTCAATAAAATTTAATAATACATATTAGAAGTTATTTTTCTATAGTGTCATTTTCTTTATAATAAAGCAAATGATTTGTTGCAAATTTGCTAATTTTTATTTTTAAGGATAAGGATTATTTTGTTTTTAATGTTTGTGTCTTTAATGCCACTACAGTATCTGGAAATAAAGGAAGCTTCATAAATACTTACTGATTAAATGACTGCACAGTCCACTGAAACAGAAAAGGTGCATTTTTCATTATCATCAGTTCACAGATCTTATAGTGATTCATCATATTCAGACATGGTTGCTGTCCTCAAAGGGCTCACAGTAATACTATTATTTGTGTAAAACTATTTTCTTCTCCTTAATAAATGTTTTCTCGGGGCCCCTGGGTGGCTCAGTCGGTTAAGCATCTGACTCTTGGTTTCAGCTCAGGTCATGATCTCACAGTTTCATGAATTCAAGCCCCCCATTGAGCTCTGTGTGGATAGCCTGGATCTTGCTTTAGATCCTATGCCTCCCTCTCTCTCTGACCCTACCCTGCTCACACTGTCTCTGTCTCTTTCAAAAATAAATAAATAAACTTTTAAAAAATATGTATTTTATCTAGGGAACATGGGGATTGTTAATACTTTGAGAACTCTTTTAATTTTTGTTTGAATATTATTTTTGAAATAATAGTTTTGTTAATGATTATTCTCTTAGGGTATGCATTCTCTTATCATAGTTTTAAAGCTGACAGGACTTTACTTTGAATGATAGTTTTACAGAATTAAGACTGCAAAACACCTACTCATGTGTTTTGTGTATGTATATTTTTGTGTTGTACATTTAATTTTCTAAATAAATATTGATCATCTGCTTTCATTTAGTCCATCTCTAAAATTGCCATCTGAGATTTGAACATAGGCTTTTCAAATTCCCTTATAAAGTCTACACATGTTACTGTTAGGAGAATTGCTAACAATTTCACTCAAAAGTTATTTACTTTTCAGTCATAATTTAAAGAATTTTAATTACTTGGTTTTTAAGCCTATGATTAAATTGCATAATCTTGAGGTAGATCTGGAAACACATGGAAAGACATAGTCACAAATTGGAGAGGACAGTGTAAATCATACATGATGAATGACAAAAGTGAAAAAGAGAGAGACTTGGTGACCTGGGGAGTCGAAAGTGGGATTGCTCGGGGCACCTGGGTGGCTCAGTCAATTAAGCCTCTGACTTCAGCTTAGGTCATGATCTGATAGTTTGTGAGTTCGAGCCCCACCCTGGGCTCTGTGATGACAGCTGGGAGCCTGAAGCCTGCTTCGGATTCTGTGTCTCCCTCGTTCTGTTTCTCCCCCATTCGCACTCTGTCTCTCTCTCAAAAATAAATAAAGATAAAAAAATAATAATAAAAAAATAAAAAAGAACTAACAAAGTGGGATTGCTCAAGGATGAGGAAATGGTTTAGTGGAGAAATTCAGGTCTTCGTCTTCAAACAGAATACGGATTAGTGCTAAAGGGAATGCTGGAGGATGGGGCTTCTTAAAGTAATTTTAAGGAGGAATTTAACAGCAGAATAAAAGATGATGTTTCCTTTCCAAGATTGTTGTAAGGGTAAAAATGAGATATTTTTTTCCCAAGTAGTTTGACAACTAAAGGTTATATAAATGTTTCTTCTTATTATTATATTTGTACATTATTGGTGAAATTTTGAATTGAATTACTATAGGATACTTTTAAAGTATGCTTTAATGTATAAGTAGCTTGAGATATGTTGTGATTAAAATATTTTAATATAGTCATAATGAATTTTAATCATTTAAACTGAACTTTTGAGTAGTTCCAAAGAAAATGCTGTCAAAACACAATTCAGAATGACTGTATACCAGGATTTTAAATGTTTCTTTTATGGAATTGGGGTTGACTAAGAAGTATTATTTTGACCTACAGAAATGGCGGTTTTGCATGATTCTATCTTACAGATTTCACTCCTATGGTTTTGTAAACATAGGTTGGTCAAGCTATCCCAGACCACTAGCAAATAAGTGAGAAAGAGAAATCTGAACAAATGGATGTATAGAGTTAAAAGTCAATTAGTAAAAGTCTCTGAATACTGAGGTGAATCAATTTAAAGATTAAAAAGAACAAATACATTGTTTTCCTTTAAATGTTTTGCTCTCATTTTAAATATTTATTTACTTAATTCCACAGCATTGTTAAATAAAAAAATAAATAACTGTAACTTTAGCTTTGCTTCCTCCTATTTAAAGAGGTATTGGTATATAATTTATACATCAATTAATTTTTTTAATATTAAAAAAGAGGTGTTGGTAATAGGGGAAAATATTATTTTGTTTTGCCTTTAAATTAAGATTTTTCCTTTCATATTTTTCTTGTTATTAACAAACTACTGTCTGGATTTTACTCATGGGAATGACCTTATTTGATGTAGTTTTGTTTTTTTGATGATGAAAAATTTGTACACTGATGTGACATTTAAACAAACTGAATTAGTTTTGTGGATTTGGATACCATTTTTATTCTTAGATGTTTTTATTTAATCATCTTTGGCTCTATCCTGTATTGTGTGTAAATATATATAGTCTCAAAACATTCTTAAAAGTATATTTCCAACCTGATATGAAATTCCAAACTATGTTAAACATTTTTTAATACATGTCCATGTATGATTATTTTAACAGATATGTAGGTGACTATCTCTTCTGATTTTAAAATTGTGTATATTTTAATATGAGTGTCATGTTATCTGGTCAGGCAAGTAACATTCATGGATATAGTCCTTTTATTCTTAAATATTTCAATAAATTAAATTTATATGTATAAAATTCTGAGGTTAACACAAATTTTTGAACTGATATATGTATTATTCATTATTAGAAAATGTAAAATAGTAGAATAATATGAAATATTTGTCATGCCCTAGGAAAGTCATCCTCTCAGTTTGTTGATAGTCTCATAACACCTAAAAAAATAGTTGTGATATACTGGGGCAGCTGGAAGTTATGTCTGGACTTCTTTTCAAGTTGCAATTGATCCATAGTAGAAAACAGCGAACCAGGTGCCAAATATGATCCATGTGAAAATATTTTTCCCTAGGGAGGTATTTTTCTCTCGTCAAGGGTAACAGTAAAGATCTTGATCTGGTGGTCCGAGCTATGTCATCTTTTTTAAAGATAGTTTAAAAGTCATTTGCTTTGCTATGAGAGTGAATTATGTGGTATTAAGTACTGCAGTGGCACCATTAAACATTATGTCATCAGTCTTCTTAGGATGTGGAAAGGTCATTGTCCAAAAGGCCATTTTTTAATTCCCATTTTAACTCCAGGCTGAAGGCAGTTTTCATTGTGTGCCTTTTTTTCTCCAACTGACATAATCCACCAAAAAATAAAAGCCTCCCAGTACTACCTATGCATATCCAGCCCAAATCCAACATTACAGACATGATTTTTAAAACATAGGCAGATTTTTTAAATGTAGACAAACGGAAGCTCTTCTCAAAATTGGAATAGTAATATTAATTATATTAATATGAATTGCTAAGATATAGCCACAATATTAAAGTGTCCTTGAATTCTTTGGACCAAGAAATAGCAGAAATATCACATTTTCTACTACTTATTCAAAATAATTAATCTCTGTAAGGTGTAATTTTAGGAATAAACATAATATTGAATTTTTTATTCTCTTATAAAAAGTACGTCTTTATTTGTTTGCTCGCCATGATACTTTTCAAGAGAATTAAGGAGAAAAAAAAATAGAAGTAATTTCTTTTTAGTTCTAAGTCAGTATTCTAACTGAAAAATAGAATTTTCTGCTTGAGTACTACCCTTAAAAATAGACTACATCTAAAGGCAACCTGGTGGAATTGATCTTGATTCTTCCTATATTTCTTTGATCAGTTAAAGAAACCATGTCACAAAAGAGATATGCTTGGTGTTTTGTTATTTTCAGAGTGTGTGTGTGTGTGTGTGTGTGTGTGCGTGTGCATGTGCGTGTGTGAGAGAGCTTTTTCAATTCTTTTTTCATGTTTTGACATAATTCTCTGCCTGAATTTTTTTTTTAAATACTGTCAAACCCACAAAGTAAAAGAAAAGACAAGAAACAGTAGTTAACATAGATTTTTGAATACCTTTTGTGTATTTTAGCTTTTTAAAACAACTGTTTCTGAAAACTCTGACTTGTAAATTGACATTTCAATACATGATCATAGGAACATTTCTTCTTTTGAAAATGACAGAGTTAGAATATATGATTAAATATAACGTTAGGGATGTGAGAGCTAGTAATGCATTGCTAAGAATTCTAAAGTGTTTAGCTAACAAATGCAGAAATGTTTAAAGAAATGAGTGGATGACTGTGAAATCTAAGAATTTGAAAAGAAAACAACTCTATACAAGCAGTATTATTGGCTGTCCTGAAGCTTATTTCTATCTTAAATATATTGTGTTTCCCCTGCTTAATCTTGTTGTCTTTTACTGAAATACCTGTGGGCATCCAGTCTCTTACATATGCCTTCCTTGCTTAAGCCAACTATTGGAGAATTATTTGACCCCAGTTTTAATATAGATAATAAATAATTTTATAGAATCTCTAATTATTAGGTTGGACAACTTTAGGTAATAGAAATTAGTGACTGATACATTTATGATATCTGCTTTGATATGATATTATAAAATATTTTAATATCCTAATGATTTTATTGTTTATCTTATACATTTCACTATCAAGAGTTTTTAATAAACTCCTTACAGTATATTGATTTTATAATCTTTTTAGAGGATAGACTCATGATATAACCATTGCAAACACTCAAGGATACATAATGGATATGGAAAAAGGCATGGCATAACTAATATTAAATTCAACACCACAGAAGCCTATCTCTTGCAAATGCAGCAGAATATAATGAAGAGAGGGTATCAAAATACAAATGTGAAAAAATAGATTTTAGGCTGGTGATACTGTTAAAAGACATTATTTGATGGTTTTAATTGGAAAAAAAGGGGGAAAAACTGTCACTTGAAGTTAGTAATCATTATTGCATACTTTTAAGACTAGAAATTTTACAGTAATTTTAGGCTTAAAATGGATCATAGTTTAATAATCTTGGTGAATGAGGAAGTGAGGGAGGAGGTTCCTATTATTCCTGTTGGATTTAACCAAAAGTTTAATTAAATGGATTTTAATCAAATAGAAAATTTAAAGATTTTAAATGTAGACCCTTCAAATTAAATGTAGAAGTGTCCTCGAAGTCGATAGAAATATATGCAGTAGATGGAACCTGGACAGTTAGAGCTGAGGCTGTTGGGCAGCACCTGTCTTGAGAGTCAATAAATATCTGTGTGATTTCTGCTGTTTTGCTCTTACAAGCAAACCTGTCATTAATAGTACACCTGAATAAGAATATCTTTATGGAAAGAAGCAAATAGTATAATTCACTTATTCATTTTAAAATATATTTGTTGAGATGTGCCTGGGTGACTGAGTTGGTTAAGCATCCAACTCTTGATTTTGGCCCAGTCATGATCACATAGTTCATGGGATGGAGCCCATGTCAGGGTCCAAGCTGACAGTGTGGGCCTGCTTGCAATTCTCCCTCTCTCTCTGCCCCTCCCTTGCTTGCACACACACACTCTCTCTGAAAAGTAAATAAATAAACTTTAAAAAAGTATATATATTTGTTGAGCCTTTAACCTCTCAGGTACTATTCTAAGCTGTTTGGACAAACATAAAAAGGCAAAGACTAGTGAGGAGACAGGGATGAATAGGTACACTACAGAGAAATTTTAGAGCAGTGAAAATACTCTGTATTAAACTCTAATGGTGTATACATTATTACATATGCCCAAACCCATAAAATGTACAAGACCATGTGAATTGTGGTCTTTGGGTGATAATGGTATGTCATTATAGGTTTGTCATTTGTAATAAATGTGGGAGACAGAGAGGAGTGAAGAATAAATCCGTGGTTTTTAGCCTGTATAGAAGGAACAGATATGGGGAAGGTTTTAGGAGCATGTTTTGAAGTTAAAACAAGAGTTCAGTTAGATATGTGTTAATATTTCAAGGAGGTTTTCTAGGCCTAATGTGTTTGTCGATATGTAGATAGGATTTCAAATCGTGAGCCTGGATGGGATCAGAGTGTGAATGTGGATGGGGAAGAGAAGAGGAGGAGCAAGGACACTTTCTGAGGCACTTCAACATGAAGAAGCCTGGGGTGGGGAGGCTGGAGAGGGGAAAATGAAGAAGCTGCAAAGGAGGCTGAGACCAATGAGTTAAGGGGAAAATTAAACCTGTTCATAGGTCAATTAAAAAGGATGATTGACAGGGGTGCCTGGGTGGCTCAGTCAGTTACGCGTCCAACTTCGACCTAGGTCATGATCTCACAGTTCCTGAGTTCAAGCCCCGTGTTGGGCTCTGTGATGACAGCTCGAAGCCTGGTGCCTGCTTCAGATTCTGTGTCTCCCTCTCTCTCTCTCTCTGGCCCTCCTCCACTCATGCTCTCTCTCAAAAATAAATAAACATTATTTTTTTTAAAAAAAAGGACAATTGACAGTCAAACATTGGATTCAACAGTAAGAAAGTTAATGTTGACCTAAATAAGAGCAGGTTTCATAGAGTAGTGAAGATGAAAAGCTAATTGGAATGGTTTTAATAGAGAATAGGTAATGGGGGTGAAGGAATGCTCTTGTGATGAGCCCCAGGTGTTGTATGGAAGTGCTGAATCAATATGTTGTGCACCCAAAACTAGTATTATACTGTGTGGTAACTAATTGCAATTTAAGCAAAAACTTAAAAAAATAAAAAGTAAATCCTGCCATTTGTGACAACATGGGTGGACCTTGAGGACGTTATGCTAAGTGCAATAAGTCAGACAGAGAAACACAAATACTGTATGATCTTAATTATAAAAAATGGGGTCAAATTTGTGGTTACCAGAGGCAGGAGGTGGAGGGTGGTTTTATTAGATGAAGGTGATCAAAAGGTTCAGACTTCTGTTGTAAAGTAGTTAAGCACAGCGGATGTAACATACAACATGCTGAGTATATTAACACTGCTGAATGGTATATTGAAAGTTGCTACGAGTAGATCCTAAACATTCTCATTATAAAGAAAAACATTTTTTCTTTCTTTTGTGTTATTTTTGCATTTATCTGAGATGATGGATATTAACCAAACTTACTGTGATAATCATTTTGTTATAAGTCATTATAACATTTACTTCTAGGGGTGCCTGGGTGGCTCAGTCGGTTCAGGATCCAACTTCGGCCCAGGTCGTGATCTCATGGTTTGTGAGTTCGAGCCCCATGTTGGGCTCCGTGCTGACAGCTCGGAGCCTGGAGCCTGCTTCAGATTCTGTGTCTCCCTCTCTTTCTGCCCCTCCCCAGCTTGTGCTCGGTCTCTCTCTCTCTCTCTCTCTCTCTCTCTCTCTCTCTCTCTCTCTGTCAAAAATAAATTTTAAAAAACTTAAAAAAAAAGAAGTTTTACTTCTAGGGGCTCCTGGGTGGCTCAGCCAGTTAAGCATCGAACTCTTGATTTTAGCTCACTCAGGTCATGATTCCACATTTGTGGGATCAAGCCCCAAGTTGGGCTCTGTGCTGTGTGTGAAGCCTGCTTAAGAATCTCTCCTTCTGCTCCTCTCCTCTGCTCTGCTCCTGTGCTTGCTCTCTCTCTCTCTCTCCTTCTCTCTCCCATTGTCTCTCAAAATAAATAAATAAATAAAACTAAAAAACCCACAAACCTTCTAAAAGAGGGAAGAAATGAAATGGATATGTTGTCGGGTACACATGTGTTCATCTTTAAAAGAAAACATACCAATTTTCTTTTGCAAATATTTTTTAGTTATTTACAGCCCCTTTAGCAGTATGCGTGCATTCTCACTGATCCTTATTTTGATCAGTACTTAGCATTTTTTGTGTTACAATGTTTTACTAATTGTTGTGTGTGAAAAGTAATATCCTGTTATGATCTTAATTTCTATATTCCTGGTTACAAGTCAGATTAGGCATCTTTTTTATTTTTGTTGGGCATTTATACCTATCTTGAAATATCTTTTTGGAATATCCATTTATATATGTATCTTGACATAACTGTTTTGACATTGTGCATTTTTTTTCTCTTGGGTCTTCCTTTGTTGTTTGACTTGAAAGATGCACTCTAGTTTTGTTTCTCACCTGTTTTGGGTAGCTAAGATTTGAAGTTCACAGCTTTCTACTCAATTTGATTTACTACAGAGGAGCTGAAACAGCTTTTTTAAGACAATAAATATATCTTTATTTGTCATCAACATAATAAAATATAATATGGGTCCTACAAGTTATTTTGATCTCTTTTTTACAGATGAGGAAGTTGAGACTTAGCAAGTTGTGTACCTTTACCAAATTACACAGCTCATAAATATTACAGCTAAGAATTAAAACCAGAAATTATCTTACTCCAAGTCCAATGCATACTCTAGTAAACTATACTAAGAGTTACAGGGAGAACAGAGGTATTTGGGACTCTGAAAGATTTTCTTTTGCATATTCTCAGAAATTATTTTAGTTTTAAGGTCAAAATTATATCACAATTTTTTTGTCTAAAGCTTAGGTCTCCTCTGCCCCAGATGGCACTGGGGTACACCCTTCACTGACGGTAGAATACTCTTTCCAGGTGGACACAAACATTCATTGGCCAGGCTATTTCTCCAGCTGTTACAGTTCAAGTACATAGACCTTGTCTGCTTCCCTGTACTGTGTAACACTGTATCTTAGCATAACATACATTAATTTAGTGCCTCACCACTTTAATACTCTAGTAATGTCTGACATTGAACAGATGTGTCTCCCAGACACTATTCCAGCAGTTTTGCTAATCTGAAAACCAGATCTTAATCATAGTTGTCATTAGGGATCAGCTAGTTTCAGTATCTAATATCAATAGTAACTAAGGATCTCATTTTGAGATGAGAATACAGAACTTTAAATGGAAAGTTTGGGTTTATGATTGTTAATTCATATAGTGGAATAAATTAATACATTTTATTATTAGTTTACGTCAGCATATGCTATAAATGGATTGGTAAGCACCTATGTAGCAAAAAACATATAGATCTGAATGTATACAGTATGTGGTGTGTATTTGAACATATATACATACACATATGTTAATAAAATAAGATATTTCAGGACTCCAAAATTAATAGTTTGCATTATGAACTCAAAAGGCAAAAAAAAAAAAGTTCTGTAATGTTGGGTAGTTTAAAAAAAAATCCCTAGGTTTACTTATTTGATGAATCTTGTTTTTCTCAATAAAAGGCAGCTAATATTGTTAATACACTTTATTTTTTTTAGCATTAGAATATAAAGTGCTTCTGACAGAATCTTGCTGCTAAATCCTGTTTTTGTTTTGGTTTGTTTTTCATTGAGGCATCCTAGTGGAAAGTGAGCACAGGGACATGGGAGCCAAACTCCTGGGTTTTAATATAATTTTCACTATTTAAGACTTAATGGTACTTGAGCAAGTTTCTTTCATTCTGTATGCTTTAGTTTACTCATTTGTAGAATGGGGAAGTAAAAATATCTTTCCTAATGTGTTTCTTGTGAGAACTAAATGTGTTACATTGAAACTGCTAGTACTCAGCAAATACTGGCTATAGTAATCATCAGACAAAAAAAAAAAATCAGACCTTAAATTACTGGTGATAGTTACAACCTACTGCAGCAGCGGGGTGGCTCAGTCTGTTGGGCATCTGACTTCAGCTCAGGTCTTGATCTCAAGGCTCGTGAGTTTGAGCCCCCCTCTGATTCTGTGCTGACAGCTCAGAGCCTGTGCCTCCCCCCACTCATGCTCTGTGTCTCTCTCTCAAAAATAAATAAACATTTAAAAAATGTAATAGTTCCAACCTACTAATGAAATACCCAAAGTTAGAGTATATTGGACTTCTAAATTAGTGATAAATTAATGGGTTATGAAATTTATCTCAAGAGATTCGAACTCAGCCCTAACACTTTCCACCACTGTCACCTTAACAAATTATATTACAGTGTCAAACCTCAGTTTCATTAGCTACAAAATAAGGAAAATAAGAAAACCTTTCAGATAAGGTTAATCATAATTTTAAAAAATATTGTAAAACATCTGGGGTGCTGGAGTGGCTCAGTCAGTTAAACATCTGACTCTTAATTTTGGCTCTCAGGTCATGATCTCACAGTTTGTAGTTTAAGCCCCACATCAGGCTCTGTGCTTGGGGTTCTCTCTCTCCCTGTCTCTCTCTCTCTCTCTCTGCCCCTTGCCCGCACACTCTCCTTCCCCCACCTCTGAATATAAATAAATAAACTTAAAAAATAATAGTAATTAAAACATCTAAGTACACAATTTTCACATAAAAATAAGTGTCAATTTACTTAAAATGGACAGCTGAAATGTTAAGTTTCAAATAAAGAACTAAATAATATTAACTTCTAGATAGATGTGCTTTCCTAACCTGTTAGGGAACTGTGTAAAATAAAGCAGCCCATTCTAGAAAGGACACTAATATGCACAAAATACAAAGGAGAAAAGTACTATTAAACTAATGGTATAGTATCTGTGATTTCATGATCATAAAAAAAAGTGTTAGACCATAATTGAAGTGAGAAAATTGTGTAAGGAGTTTCTAGGCTTAATGTGTGGTACATGGAAATAGAAATAACCCTTTGACTATGCAGCATTCTGTAAGACTTCTCTGTTTCATGGTTTTGTCCCCACTAGACATCACAATGCTGACACAGGTAGAACTCACTTGGATCGTATATCTAATTTTAACAGTAACCAAAGAGGTTCTTTAGTGTGGGGATTCCTACAGCATTTGTTGATAATAGTGCTGTAATGATATAGATATAGATATAGATATAGATATAGATATAGATATAGATATATAGATATAGATAGATATAGATATATAGATATGATTATATAAGTGCCAGACTGCTTTGTTTCCATAACATCAGTATTTTTTCTGCCAGCACTTCTGTCCTCTGTAATGTGCTTAGGACCTGGAGACTGTCCAAGATACTTGGTGACCAAGAACCTCTTTCTACATGGAGTCTGAGCTGAAAATAGGTTTCTGCATTTCCTCAGCATCATGCATTTACTGTGTAACATTATGCTTATCCCTGAACACATTATTGTTTAATTACTTACTGTCTAATATCATATCATACTGGTTATATAAGAACTTGAGGGGATCTTAAGCATGCTGTTAACATTGCCCTTGAGGTTATGTGGAGTTCACAGCTCTTAGGAAAGGTTGCTGTGATTGGTCCTGCCTCTTTCCATTACTCTCACTCTGATATCTTATGTGAACGCTATTGTCCTTGTACAATTCACAATGCCATTTTACTTCTTGGTCCCAGGGAACCAAGAATGGATTTTATTACTAGGAAAGAGAAAGAAAAGGTGCTTACATTTTTCCCTTAAAACTTGGATGTGGGAGAAGAAATCCTTGGTAGTGAACTGTAGACTCATATAATTCTTGCAGATATGGTCTAAAAATGTAATTATTTGAAAATGTTAGTGAATATTTGTGCTATTATGGAATTATAGAACACAGAGAGATATATGTACCATTCCTTTTTCTGCCTTTGCATAATAGGGAGTGACTGAGGAGAATATGGGTAGAAAAGAAGTTATTAGATTTGAATTTGTTTCTCGTCGGAATAATAAGCTAAGTATGTATAGATAATACTAATCTATGATCTGTGAAGCCAAAAAATTCCTGAGAAATTAAAACTCAACACACTAAAAAATCAGAGTAACATTAATGTTTTACATTTACATTGTACCATTCTACAGTTACCTCTTTGATTTTTTACCTAGAACTTTCATTTTTATTTCTAACTTTGGATTCCAAATGACATCTCTCTTCCTTAAGTATTTCAGTGAATCTGCTTAACTGATTATGCAGATTAAATTAAAATAATTTACAGTTGAGGGGCAAATGCATTTGGCAACTCAAGGTTGCTTATTTTGAATTATTCTATTTAACTTTTTTAGAATTATTAATGAAGTCTGTATTAGTAAAGCGTGTGTTATATACATGTTTGAGCTGAAACTTTGCTGTCTGTTATTTCTCGATCATTCTGAAGCATCTGAAGTCTCCAACTTCACCCACCTTTTCCTACTTCTCTATGGTGAAAGTTTGAAGCATGAAAGAACAAAAACCAAACAAAGCCATTAGCTCAAGTCTCAATTAAAGCATTGCAAAGTAAGGACACTTTAAAGTGAGTGTTCAGCAGAGAGCAAGGAATTTAAAGATATTATGATGCAAAATAGAGGAGATAAATTGAAGTTCAATTGGTTACTGCTCAAATTTTCAGAAGGTGGTGGGAGACTTCCCTTTTGTAATTAAAGAGTAGGATGTGGGGGCATTAAGACTGGGGTAGTACTTTATTAGATTTTGAAAAGCTCAAGTTTAGTAAGAGGAGTAAGGAGGAACAACAGGGGGCTGAGCCCTTGCAAGCCTCAGTGAAAACCTTTTCTTCAGATATGAAACATACATGGGGTGACTGGGTGGCTCAGTCAGTTAAGAATTTGGCTCAGGTTGTGATCATGCAGTTTGTGAGTTCAAGCCCCGCGTAGACTTTGTACTGACAGCTCAGAGCCTAGAGCCTGCTTTGGATTCTGTGTCTCCCTTTCTCTGTCCCTCCCCACTCACACTCTGTCCTTTCTCTCTCTCTCTCTAAAAAATAAACAAATATTTTAAAAAATCAAAAAAAGAAACATACGTGACTTATTATGCATGTATATAAAATCTCCAATCCATGAAAGGAGATTGGAGTTGAATAGCAAAACACCAAAGAAGAATCTCTTTGTAAATAGCCTGCAGATTTGGATAGGTGCAGTGGTTTCCCACCTATAATCATTTAATATCTTGAATTATTTATCTTCATCGACAGTGAGTCTAGTTGACTCTGAAAACTGTCAAATGTTACCAAGGAAAACACTTTAGCCTCAAGGTCAAATAAATGCTGTCCCAGCTGTAACCTGGTGAGTAAAAGAAAAAAAGGAAAAAAAAGAGATCAAAAGTCTTCTATATTTTGATATTCTGATATATCCAGATGTATAAATATGGAACTATACTAATCAACTATATTTAAGTTCCAAAGCACTTAAGGTGAAATGATTGAGTCTAATATATAGTAATTTATGTCAAAAGTGCCATACTCAAGAGTTCCTCCTGCCCTTTTTTTTTTAAAGTTATTTTGATGCAGACGACAGTCTGCTTCCTTGAACTTAGCCTTTAAAAGTCCTAGCTCAAAGAAGAGATACTGCAATTGGAAAATTAAAACAAAACATTTCTTTTGAAAACATGTGTATTATTGCTATTTTGCTTCAGAACCACTTATTTGAGACATCGCTTCCTATATTGTAAAAATTTCAACTTAGTTTGATATTTCAACCTTGATATTTTGATTTCAGGCATATTGCCACATGTATATGAAAATAAATAATATATTTAACATCTTGCCTAATATCTATAAACTGTGTTAATTTTATGCCGCAATGAGTGACAATTGTGTCTGATGAGCTATTAAGAATGTTATTAAATGAAATAAGTATATATCAAGAAGCACTGAAAAAAATGACAGGGCAAACATGTCAACATTGCTAAATATGGCTCTAGGATTGAGTACTGTTGGTATTAAAGTCAATCATGATTTTTCCTTATGATGTCTTCCCAGTATTATTATGAATTTATAGGAATTAAAAGGACCACTGTCAAGAACATGGGATTAAGTTATATATATATGCCCCCAAGAGACTCTCTGAACTAATTTTCAAGAAAGGCAGGCTGACTTTGAAAGATGGGCAAGTTTTCACAGAGCCTTCCCTCTTAAAATTGGCATTCATCAGAAAACTCTCTGAGGAATCTTCCTTAATAAGCCCAGATCCATTAGCTACTTTATATGACGTTGCAGTACTCGCTGTTGATTTGTTAGTAAGTATGTAGAATTATTGTTTCCACCCAGTATATTTAGGACTGCAAACTAGGCAGGTTCCTCATTTGTACTTGGTCTGCAACTAGGGTGTGTGGAGTTAAGTCAGCAAAGGTTATTACACACTTTGCATGCAATTTGCATATCCATGAATTGAGATAGAACTTAAAATGTTTCTTTTTAAAATAATATATAAATGTATTAGTTTGTTAGGACTGCTATAACATTATAAAATATCATACACTGAGTAGCTTAAACAACAGAAATTTATTTTTTCACTGTTCTGGAGGCTTTAAGTTCAAGATGGATGTCAGCCAGTTTGGTATCTTCTGAGGCCTCTCTCCTTGGCTTGTGGTGGCCACCTTTTTGCTGTGTCCTCAAAGGTTTTGTTTTATTTTCCCTCTGTTTGTTTGTAATCCTGATGTCTTTTTGTAAGTCCAAATTTCCTCTTCTTATAAGGAGCACCAGTCAGATTGGAGTAGGGTCTACGCTAATAGGCCATTGTAACTTAATCACCTCTTTAAAGGCCCTGTTTCAAATATAGTCACATTCTGAGTTACAAGTTAAGCCTTCAACATGGATATGCCTGTTTGTACTAAGCATCACTTTCTCAAGGAACACGTTTCCCAACAGATTAGGTCAAATTCTTCTATTATATGCTGTTAAGTAACTTCTAATTCTCCAAATCATTTAGCACAATTGTATTTAAACAATTGTACACTTGATTTTTTAATGCCTATTATGCTTAAACAGCTGTATCTTCACTTTATTCCTAGCATCTCTTATGTACCTTCCATATAATAAGAGTTCTGTAAATATTAGTGAATGAGCACATTCTACTTACTCTAATTAATAAAATTTTTATTTGCAAAGCATTTTTAATAATTCTTTGTCATATACCGTATTATTTGGTCTTCAAGACTGTGATTAGGTAATACCATTACCTCATTTTATAGATAAAAAAAGAAAAATAATATTCAGTAACTTAACTAGAGTAAGCCACTTAAGGATATCTGTGAATTAGATATTTGAACCTGAGTGTCTGATCCCAAATACCATATTATTTTCTAAAATAGGATTTAAAAGCTCTAAAGTTGTGCTAAGGAGAAGACATAGTAATAGTAAAGGAATTGTCAGCAACTACAGCAAAAATATTGTAAAGTAAATTAATTTAAAAGAGTAAAAATGAAACACAGATCACATACCTAGCAAAGCAACCTGAGGAAGTGCCTGTGGAATGAGAATTAAAAATATTGGAGCAAACAAAGTTATAAAGAAATCAGTGTTGTGGATTTAAACAACATGCTCTAGTAATAGTGGAAGCAGATGGGAAATACAATAGCACATATATCAATGCGGAGAACATATCATTTGGGAGAGAGGTTCGCCTCAGTTGTAGAATAACAGTGATTTCTTTTTATATTGTGCAGTTTATGGCTGATTAGAATTAGTGTCAAAATCACTCGAAAATTGTAGGCATCCAGAAACAAAATATGAGGTGTAATGGGAATAGTGTCACCTTCAGTATGTAACTGGGGTGTGGGGGGCTGGGAGGTGGGGAAGTCTAGAGATGCATGAAGCTAGATCAACTGGTTCTGGTTTGCTGGGCTGTGAGGATTCAGCCATGATGTTTGGGTCACTTTTGGGCAGACTTAGACACAAATTGTTTCACAGATGCTATCCATATATGCATATATGGTTAAAGTTCTAAGTTAAAGTCTCAAAAGACAGAGCAATAATTTACATGTGAATAGTAGCCCCACTTTTTATTAACTGCAATTTTGTGTGATTATTTACACTCTCAGGTTTGGTTTTCTTATCTGGAAATAATAGTGATAAGCACAGTGTGTACCTTGAACAGTTGTTGAACTGGTTAAAATACATAATGAATATAAAATTCCTAGCTATCACCTGGTTCATTAATTATTATTACACACAGGGGAAAATAACCACAAGCATTTTGCTTCTAATATATTACCTGTAAATGTATAAGTCTCCTTTAACTTTATGTATAACATTATGTCATTAAGAAAGGAGGACATGCTATGGCATGCTAGTCACATGTGAGGAGCCCCTAAGAGGCGCACATAGTGTTGGAAGTATTTCCCAAAGAGTATCTTTGTCAATCATTTGTCTTGGGGATAACTCCTGGCCTTACACCACATCTTGTTTTAAAAGTTTAACATATGTTCATAATATTATGCTAAGTTTATTGCTGATTAATCATATGGATGAATTTTGTTATTTCTCAATACAAGTAAATGATTTGTGCAATGTTGTTTCTTTCTTCAGTTCTTGAAATCCCACTTCCTGAGGTAATCCGTGTTAGTTTGGAGGGTACTTTCTCCTGTTTTAAAAATTGCATATAAACATTTAAAACCATTATTTTAGTACAAGATTTTTTTGGTTTTCTTTTATAACATGTTATTCTGTTTTCAAATCAGTTTCTTCACTTAAGCTACATACCTTGACCATATTTACATGCCAAAATATTTGTAAAATAATATACTGAACAAAATATGAACATATGGAAAATTTAGTGTATTTATAATATAGGCTGACATTATATAGTGCTTAAATAGATGCCTAGCACTTTTCTGTATAATCCTCGTAATAACCCCAAAAGGTAGACTTTTTTATTAGTCTCATTTTATAGGTCAGGGAACTGAGGCCAAGGAAATTAAATAACTGCCCCTAGGTACACAGGTAGTAAAGAATATAGCTAAGATTTAAACCTGGGCAGTCCATTTCCACTGCCCATGCCCAAACAGGTATACAATAAAAATTATTTTGTCCCTTTTAATACTGCATGATACTGCATAGTTTTAGTATATATGGACATTTATAAATATATATATGTGTGTATATACATATATATACACACATATATATGTATATATATATACACACACATATATATATGAGCATATATATTTTTTACTGGTTTTTATGCTGTCAAATGTGCCAATGTTTTCATTCTGGTTTGTTTTACTTGTCTTCCCCTGTTCTTCTAATTATTTTATAGTTGTGCTTTAAAAAGAAATAGACTTTATTTTTTAAAGCAGTTTTAAATTCACAGCAAAATTGAGAAAAAAATACAGCGGTCTCATATATCCCATTCCTCCCCCCATAGATACAGCCTCCCCCACTGTCATCATCCCCTGCCAAGTGGTATATTTATTACAGTTGATGAACCTATATTGATACATCATTATCATCCAAATTCCATATCATCCAAATCACCCAAATATCCAAATTCCATATTTAAGTTTCACTGTTGTTGTTGTTGTACATTGTAGGGGTTTTGACAAAAGTATAATGGCATGTATTCATTATCTAGTGTCATACAGAATTGTTTGTCCTAAAAATCTTTTTTGTTGTGTTTTTTAATGTTAAAATCTTTACTCTATTTGGTATATTTCATAATCAGTGTTGTTGCAAGAGAATCCAATGATACTCCTTTAGGGAAGAGTCCATTGCACATTTATCATATAATTAATCCTGTATCTACTGCATTGAAAAGCTATCATTTCCATACATTAAGTTTCCAATATATGCTTGGATCTACTTGTGGGCTCCCTATTCTTTTTCCCACCTCTATATTTTAATTCTTCTGAGAATGCCATACTGTGTTGGTAATAATAGCTTTACAACAAGTTTTCAAATCAAGTAGAGAAACTGTTTCCATAGTATTTCTCCCTTTGGGAAAATAGCTGCCACATTCTTTCTTATTTGTGTTACAAAGTGAATGTTAACATTCTAATCCCATTACATACACACATACACACACAAACTCATTGATATTTTGTTTGGATTGATTTAAAATTAAACATTACTTTGGAGAATTGGCATTTTATGATGTTAAGTCTTCCTGCTCTGATATTTTGGGTATTGTCAACATTAATGAGATTGAAGTGATTTTCCTTTATTAATGCATGTAAGTTATAAAACACTATTTGCATAGGTCTACACACACATATTCATACAAATGCCATATCTTTGATTTGTATGTTTTTACCTTTGTTTTGGATGAGTCATTGGAAAGTTATATATATATATATATTTTTTTTCATGTCATCTGAAAAATAAAAGGTATTTTTAGTTCTTCTTTTTCAACTCTTAGTTTATTTTCTTGAATTGTTGGATTTGATAAAATTTGTTCCGTGTTAAATGGTCATCAAAATGTAGCATTCCTATCTTGATTATTATGTTTTTGGCAGTGCTTTTATGATTTTGGAATTTAACATGAGTTTTGTGCAGGATTTTAAGAAATAATCACATATAAAATGTTTATTCATTTTTTCTAATCTATTTTAGAGTATTATAATTATGAATAGTCACTGAATTGTATTCAGTATATACTCAAAGTATATTATACATTTTAATGATTTAACTTATTGCTTCGATAAATATATATTCTGGGAATTCTTAATATTGAACTACTCTTGCATTTGTGGTTTTAATTTCTTTGGCCATGTTGCATTATTATAATGGAGTGCTGGAATGTATTTATACTATTTTATTTACAATTTTTCATCTATTTTTATGTATATTGGCCTATAAGTATTTTTTTTTTCTATTTTATTTCATGTTGTTATTAGGGCTTTGCTAGCTTTGTAATAATTTAGGATGCTTTCCATCATTTGTTTTATATTTGAGTAACTATCGATGGGCTCACCTATTTCTTAAAAGTTAGTTAGAACCTTCTGTGAAACTACTGAGAATAATTTTGACTGCTTGCCATTGATTTTGATAGATTTCCCCTTTTTGTTTACTTTTCCATAGTTTGTAACCTCCATATTCACTCCTTGTCGCCTTTGCCTCCAATAATTTTTGAGCAACATTTTTACTTTCCAAAAGGCTTTTACATTTGTTTTTATTTTTTTGTACATAGAATATAACTGAAAATAAGTAATTGTGGAATTATTTAAAGCATATCTATAACTAGATATGCAGTTGTTTTTCTAAATGTTTGGTGGTCATAAAAACCATAAGATTCTATGAATCAATATTCTGTGAATAGCATTTGAAAGATGTTGAATTTTTATGAAAATCAGGTAATTATACTTTTTATTTAAGAAGTGAGATAATGTATTCAAGAAAAGATTGTGGCTATATCACACTCTCTTATAGCTCCTATATCTGGGAATTTTTGTTTCATCATTTTATGTTTGATACAGAATAATAATAACAGCTTTATCTTCTTTTAGAAATATACCTTTCACAATTGCAAACTTCATGTTATTTGTGTGTGTGTATACATATATTTTTTCTTTTTTTGTGGACTCTTCTGGGCTTTATGTACCAAGTTACCTGAACACATTATCACCATTTTCCCCTCTCTTTAACAGTTTTTTTTTTAACATCCACCTGATATCATCATCCTTTTATTTCCATTCTATCATTTGCATTTTTTAGGTGTGATCTTATAAATAGCAAATGGCTTGATTTTGACTTTGAAACCAATTTGCATCTTTATTTTTAATAATGTTGCTTACATTTGTGTTTATTGGAAAACAATTGTTTTTTTTTTCCTTTCATCATATTTTATAAAACATTTTTGTCTTGTCCTTTTATTGATTTATCACATTTATTTTTAATTATTCTCATTCTAACAGTTATACTTAAATCTGGATTTTTCTACCTGTCTGCTTGTCTATCAAAATGAAAAAAATCACTGTCCCCCCACCAAGATGTTTGAAATGCTTACTTTACTTATCAAGATAAAATCTTTAGATTCCTTGATCCTGACTCTCTGTCTTCTGTTACTGAGCCCTGTTAAATAGTTTTCAATTATAGCTTCAAACTATTATTAGGTCTTCCTAGAAACTTTTAGTTATGTGTTCTATGAACTCTTAATATTTATGTTACAGATTTCAGTCACATCCTCATTAGTTCATATTTAACTAGAAATGATAGGGGTGCCTTGCTTTCTCAGTCAGTAGAGCATGAGACTCTTGATCTCGAGGTTGTAAAGTCGAGCTCCATGTTGGGTGTAGAGATTACTTAAAAATAAAATCCTTTAGATATTATATCAGATGTATGACTTACTACTCTTGTATCCATCCTCTTTCTTTATCTTAATCTAATCTTTGTGTGGTGGAAATAGACCTGCATTAATTATCTTAAATAGGGGATAAAGATGGTATATTTCATGCATTCATTGTATGTAAAAAATGTTTATATTTTACCCTTTTATGAAAGTGATAACTTGGCTGGTGTGCTGAGTAAGTTTCATTTTCCCTTATGAATACCCCCTACACTTTTTCCTCCTTACTCTGGACCACGGAAAGCTGTACATCAATAAGATTTTGCTCTTTGGCTTCCTGAAGGGTTTTGCCAAGGAAAGAACAGGAAGTCGGGTATAAGTCTTCTCTAACCTCCATCCTTGTTGAGGTTACTGTGGTCTGGATAAGTCTTTTAACTGAACATTGTAGTGTCTATCATGAAGCCCTCTTCATACAGCACTGTCTTCCTGGATTCAAGAAACTACTCTTCCATCAATCCTTCAGACCTGAGAGGTAACCCTGCCGTAGGTACTGAACTACCCATTGTAATTTTTCCTACATTCCGCCCACCCTTTTAAAAGTAGTCTCTTCATTAAAACTTGTATCATTTGAGTGTATCATTTTATTCTTGCTTGAACCCTGAGTGATATAGCTGTGTGTAAGAATCTTCTTATAGACCTTGCTGTTGGGGTCTGCTGGTGAATTGCTAGGCAAGAGAAAATAGTTAGAACAAGCACAGTGAATAGACTCCCAGGCTGTCGGGAACCTTTGTGTTGAAGAGTGGAGGAGAAGGAACACAAGAAGTGTTCTGGTTTCTGGAGGTCAAGGGGTGAAGGAGCAGCTTTAGCCTGGCACCATAATTCTTCTCTGCTGTTACAAAAACAGAATAGGGGAGCAGTCACCTGAGGGCGTTCATCCAAGTTGTATATCTAGTCGCTAGCCACTTCTCTTGGCAGCCATGAGATTGAAGGTCTTCAATTTGGGCTCTGCTGAATGGCAACCCTCCTCATAGTGTTTCTTGTAGTGCCTGTTCCCACACTCTCTTCCTGAAAGGCTCTTAGGGCTATTATAGCACACTACCCCAAGATGGGTGACTTAAAACAGCAGAACTTTATCGTCGCATGGTTCTGGGGAAAAGATATGAAACAGAGATATGAAAGAAATGAAATAGAGTGTCTGCAAGGCCACACTTCTTTCAAAGCCTGTAGAAATGGATTTTTCTTTGCATCTTTCAGCCCCTGGTAGCCTCAAGCGTTCCTTAGCTTGTGGGAGTATCAATCCATCCTCTGCCTTAACTTCATTTGGCTGAGCTCCTTCTGTGTCTATCTTAACATGGTGCTACCCTCTCTGTATGTGTTTATGTCCCAATTTCCCTCTTCTTATAAGCATACCATATTTGATGAGGGCCTGCCCTAATGACCTTATCTTAACTTGATAACATCAGCAAAGATCTTATTTCCAAATAAGGCCATATTTACAGGCAGGAGGGATTAGATCTTCAACATGTCTTTTTGACAGACACGGTGCAACTCGTAACACTTGGCTTATTTCATTTCTTTGTAGACATATGCTTTTATTGTTTATTAAATATATCATATGGGAAACTATTCTGTTTATTTTTAAGGTAACATATTTTCTTTCAGAATGAGTTTCAGTTGGAGATAAACATTAATAATTTTTACATAAGCACAAAATACTTCTAGTTTTTAGGATTTAACATTATAGCAGATTCTAGTACTGGCATTTATGAGGTGAATGGCACATTATTTATATTGTATTTTAGAAGAAAAAAGCTGCAGAAGATATTATTGATAGTTACATCGTAAAATTAAAAAAATAAAGGGTTACTAGGTGATTTTATATATGGGTACCCAGTCTCACAATAATAGCGAAGTTTAAGATAGGAATTTTAATAAAGTGTTTTTCTTTTGTGTAAAATTGCTTACTTGATTAGCATTCTACTATTAAGACTACTGTAATTATGTATTCTCTAGCCATAAGTTAAATGAGAATTGGGAAACTGAGAACCCAAATTTCCAGGTATCATGTAACTTAATTAATATATCAGGATTGCTTTGTGAGTTTGCAAAGGCATCCACAATTAGGGAAGTACTTATAGTTTATTCATAACTGTCCTAGGTGATGTCTGCTTTGTAAATAGGCTAGAGCCTAAATTTAATAACTTAATTTAATAACAATTTTAGCCTCACTGTTACTAGGGCAGCAGTTAGCATTTACAATGAAAAACTGATGGGAATAATAATTTACATTACTCAACTTTATTTGCTTATTTTTTCTTGCTTAAACTCCATTGCTAATACTAATACTAGCTAATATTTCTTCTGACTTTATTATGTACCAAAGCTATTCTAAGCTTTACATGTATTAGCCTTATACTCTAAAACTAGTGTCTGCGATACGTACCATTGCTATCCCCATTTTACACACTATGACACTGAGAAACACAGGTGTGAAGAAATGTGCTCACGTTTACACTGCTAATAAGTACTGAGTTACAGTCTTTTTAAACTATGTTGTCATACCTTTTTTTACCAGACTGTTGTGTGACTTTTGGCATGTCTTTTTATCTTCACGGGCCCTAACTAATTCACTTTTACAAAAATAAAGAAAGGAAAGGAATGGATTGAAGTGACATTTTTCATTTTTCCAATGACCAAAGCTTCTCTTTTGGATGTGAATAGAAATTCTAGAAAACAATGAACTGTGGTCACTTACATTTGGGAAATATAGACATCCTTCTCTGAGATTCTCAGTGCACGTTAGCATCAAATCTGAGAATTTCTAGAGCAAAAACATTTGTTTCATTTAAAGTTTTCACAAACTTATTGAACTAAAACATTTAAAAAGGAATGCCATACTGCCATATGCCTATTAGAATGGCTAAAATCCAGGGCGCCTGGGTGGTGGGTCGGTTGAGCATCAGACTTCAGCTCAGGTCCTGATCTCACGTTTAGGGGAAGTTTGAGCACTGAGTCTGCTCTGTGCTGACAGCTCAGATCCTGGAGCCTGCTTTGGATTCTGTGTCTCCCTCTCTCTCTGCCCCTCCCCCACTCACACTCTATCTCTAAATAAATAAATATATAAACAAACAAACATTAAAAAAAAAAAAAAAAAGAATGGCTAAAATCCAGGACACTGACAACAGCAAACACTGGGGAGGATGAGGAAAAACACGAGTTATTATTCATTGCTGGTAGGAATGCAAAATGGTATAGCCACTTTCAGTTTCGTACAAAACTAAACACATCTTACCAGTTGGGCTACTTGGTATTTATTTACTCAGAGGAGTTGAACATTTTTGTCCACACAAAAACCTGCCCAAGATATGCTCTATTCATAAAGCCAAAACCTACGAGCAACCTAGATGTCTCTTAAGAAAAGAAGGGATGAGCAAACTGTGGCACATCCAGACAATGGGATATTTTTCAGCACCAACAAAAGAGTTATCACGCCACGCAAAGATGTAGAAGAACCTTAAATACAAATTATTCAGTGGAAAAAAAAGCCAGTCTGAAACAGCTACATACTATATGATTCCAACCGTATGACATTCTGGATATTCAAAGCTATGGAGATAGTAAAAACAGTAATTGGTTGCCATGGGTTGAGGAGAGGACAGATGAACAGGAAGAGCCCAGAGGATATTTAGGGCAGTGGAAATACTCTTATGGAACTATAATTATAGGTTCACGTTATTGTACATTTGTCCAATTCCATTGAATATATGACACTAAGAAATGAAATATAATGTAAACTATGGACTTAGGGCAATTACGATGTGGTAATATAGGTTTAACAGCTGTAACAAATGTTTAACTCTGGTGAGGAATATTAATAATTGGGGAGGCATGTATGCATTTGTATGGGGAGGGATTATATAGGAAAACTCAATACCATCTGCTTAATTTTGCTGTGAACCTAAAACTGCTCTAAGAAGAGTCTGTTTTAAAAAAAATCAGATAAATCTCATTTTCTCCACTTGGGGGTCGTGTATAAATAACCTATAAAACAATAAATTTTAATATATTTTGAGAACACAGCTTAGAAAATCCTGAATTTAGACCTCTAAAGTTCTAAAATCTTTAACAATCTAATTGCCTGGTATTTTATTATTATTATTATTTTTATCTGGTTTAAAAGAAGATAATTTCCTCTTATTGACAACCTCTAGAGTTCATCCATATGTAATTTTTTGGAGCTTCAAGTTTCCAAATTTTCTCTGTTGTTTTCTTTTCAATCCTGCATATGATGTATGAGATTCTCCTCTTCTTCTTAGACACACACACATACACACACACACACACACACACACACACACACACACACACATGCACAAATATGCACACAGTACGGATCAAAACAAAGTTATTCTTATCATTTTAAGGGAGACCATTCACTCTCTATGAAACTAATGGATGATTTAACATTCAGTTTTATGTAAGGTCTTTGAAGAACTAGAAACTCTCTTCCTACATAAAGAATTTTTATATGCAAATATTGGAGACTTGTTGGTTATGTTGCTCTTATCTATATTAAAGGATTATATTAACTGAAGCAATGCAACAATAAAATTATTTCACCTGTTACTCCAAACTTGAGTTGGTGCTCTTCTGTTGAACTCCATAATACCTTATACTGACACCCTTCTTAGTATGTATCTTTTTTTAATAATTGGCATTTATTTGTGTGTCTCCGCTATTGGACTATATAATTTTCTTTACATCAAGTAAGGTATCTTATTTTTTGTTTATATTTAGCCCTAAGCATAATGACTAAGACCAAACAAATACAAAAGAGCCTGTCTTGTATACCCACATATAGTCTAAGATAGTAATAATCATTATTATTTGGGTAGCATTTTATAATTTATGAAATAATTTTACTTGGAATATTTTGTTTGATCTTTCAAATATTTTTCATTTTTGCAGATAAGGAAACAAAGTCTTAAGGGACATTAAATGACTAATTCAAATGGGGGGAGTCATTCTTGAAATTGAAGTTGAAAGATGTATGATATTGAGCTAAGCGGAGAGCAAAGGCAGTCATTTTAGAAAGGACAATAAGCATGAATAAAGGTATATAAATGAACATAACTGATATGTGTTGTGAGACATGAGTTGTTTGGATACAGTAAGAAATTTAAAAGCAATGTATCAACTATTTATTATCTATGGAGTCAATTATCCTTTTTCTCTTGCCATTATAATGGCTCACTTTTTTGCATATACACCCAATATAGTTCTGCATTTCAGGTTATATGGCTATATCCCAATGTAAATGACCCCTTAAGCATTTAAGATATTTCACTTGATCACTTTGATTTCAGTCGATCCTGACAAAACTCAAATTTTGAGACAAGACGTTGTAACCCGAATGTTCATCAAATGGATAATATATGAAAATTTAATACAAATAATAAAAGCTGTAACATTATAAAAGAAAAAGAACGCACTAGCAAAAAAAAGTGGTCATGAGACGTGGGGCAATCACTATATACATTCTATATAGTACAAAATTATTACTATATATACTATATTTACTACATATGATATAAATATTACATATTACTATATGGTAATAGTGTATATTGTAATTACTAAATATACAAAAATTGTATTACTGTTTATTTTTTAATTTTTTTTTTTATTTTTGAGAGAGAGAGCGTTTTTTTATTATTGAGAGAGGGACAGAGAGAGAGGAGACACAGAATCTGAAGCAGACTTCCAGCTCTGAGCTGTTAGTGTAGAGCCCAGTGCAGGGCTCAAACCCACATGGACTGTGAGATCATGACCTGAGCCAAAGTCAGATGCTTAACCGACTGAGCCCCCAGGTGCCCCCCAAAATTGCATTACTAAATATATAATTTACCATATATATACACAAAGGTCTAATTACTAATTTTAAATTACTACATATACACAAAACTATATATATGAAAATTATATATATATATATATATATATATATATATATATATATACACGAAATTTATACACACACACACACACACACACATATATATATACACAAAAACCCTAAAATTATAAATGAAAGGATACACTGATAAGATATATTATAAATGAGTACACTGACAGAAGTAATGAAATAGGAAAGAGAATCTGCATGGAAACTATATTATTGTAGCTCCAAATTCTCTTTAAAAGAGAATTTTCTGCCTTGTACTTTTAACTTTTACAGATTTTATGTGTGCATGTGTCCATATATATGTATGTGTGTGTTATTGTGTGGACAGCAGCTTAAAAATACTATATTAAAATTAGGGGCGGCCGAATAATAATTCCCATATGTCCATATCTAATCCTTAAAACCTGTGAACATGGTGCCCAAATATAAAGAGGCTTTGCAGATATAATTAAATTAGGGATCTTGCTCAGAGTATCTGGGAGGGCAGAATGCAATCACAAGGATCTCTACAAAGAGACAAAAGTGTCAGAGAAATTTGAAGATATGGAACAGCTTGTTGAAGGAAATGGCCCTGAGCCAAGAAATTTAGGTGATCTTAGATGCTGGAAAAAGTAAGGAAACAGATTCTCCTCTAGAGTGTCTAGAAGGAATACAGCTCTACTAACACATTGGTTGTAGAACCATAAGTCCCATTTTGGATTTCTGGCCTCTGGCACTGTAAGATAATATATTTTTGTTGTTTTATGCCATAAATTTTGTAGCTATTTGTTACAGCATCAGTAGAAAAGTAACGTAGATATCAGGGGCCCCTGGGTGGCTCAGTCAGTTGAGCATCAGTTTGGCTTGAGTTTGGCTCAGGTTAGGATCCCATGGTTGGTGAGTTTAAGCCCTGTGTGTGCTGTATGCTGTGTGCTGACAGTGTGGAGCCTGCTTGGGATTCTCTCCCTCTGCCCCTCCCCTGCTCATGCATATGCTGTCTCTCTCTCTCTCTCTCTCTCTTTCTCTCTTTCTCTCTCTCTCTAAATTAAAATAAACATTAAAAAAATAAAACTAATGTAAGTAACAGATATTTCATTTGCAACCATAAGATATAAAGTCAAATAATTTTTTTTTTTTTTAAATTTGGCCATAAGATCAGCAGAGACAGTTATACTGCTTGTAAACATTTTACCAGAATAAGTTTAGAATATCAATAAACACTTGTAAGGGATGAACAATTTAAGAAGTGAAATTATGTAATTGTGAAATTTCGTTAAATGATTTGATTCTTCCATTGTGGAAAAAAACCTTAAACTGAAAGAAAGACCAAACTCTTAGCATTTTCTTTCCTTTTTTTTTTTTTTTTTTCTTTTAGAGAGCACACACAAGCCGGGGAGGGGCAAAGGAGGAGAGAGAGACAGAGTGAGGGGGGAGAGAGAGAGACACACTCCCAAGCAGGCTCCATGTTCAGCACAGAGCCCCACACAGGGCTCAATCCCACTATCTTGGGATAAGGACCAGAGGAAATCAAGAGTCCAAAGCTCAACTAAGTGAACCACCCAGGTGCCTCAAACTCAGCATTTTCTTACTGCTGTATTTTTATAAACCTTAAATTTATAAACAGGGCCAGAGTCCTGTAAAACTAAAGGATCAATGTACTCAAAATAACTGAAATGTTAGGTTCTATCTCAGTCCACCTTACACAAACTATACTTTTGAGATCACAGATCATATAATCTATAGGTACACTAACCCAACAAAATGCACACATGCTAATAAGAGGTACAATTTTGCAAATGATTATGAAGTTGTGTTTACTCTTTCACTCTCACCTTGGCCAACACTTAGAAACTGATATTCTCAGTTGGATAGAAAAAAGATATTTTCAGACATTATATTATTCTAGAATATATGAGAGAAAAGACGTGAGTCACTCAAAAGATATATTAGTTGAGAGCATTTTGGCCAAATAAATTTACAAGTCAAATAGAATGTCAAAGTGAATTTTCCTTAATTTCAGCAGCATTTTGCAAATGTGTCCCATGTAATATGATTGCAGAAATAGCTTCATCATCATTTCACCCAGGAATCATGCTCTGCCAAATATAAAGCACTGTTAAATTGTACCTTTAAAAATATTACATTGTATTAATATGTTCTCATTCATGCCCTTTAGGATGAATATTTTGAGAGATAGCATTCATTAGTACTTAGAATTAAGAAGTGTTAGTTTTCATGGCTAAGACTTTGAGCCAATATGTGAATTAAAATAAATCTTAATTGGACCTTGGAAGTATAAAAGTAATCAGCAATAAATTAGAACTGCATAAATAATTCTGAGGTAATCTACTCTCAAATAACAATACTGTAAATTTACTATAGAGAAGTACCGAATAAAATTTGTTGAAATCCACTCTAATCCGAATATCAGTTTAGTGCATACTCATAATACATGCAGTAGTTTATGAAATATAATATTGAATATGCAATTAACAATTATGGAATTCTTTTCAAAGGATATTGATTAGCTCCCTGAGCTATTTCAAGAAGTCTCAGATTCTTAGATTTGAAGGAAACTCCAAAATGTGTCTTCTAGTCTAAATTACAACATTCTCTTTGGCAATATTCCTGATAAATGCCCATTCAGCCCTAGTTTAAGCATATTCATGAATAATCTCTTTTTTTAATCCAGTATTGGCCAATTGTACAAAAATAGTACAAAACGGGGTACTATCTTGAAATTGCTTTTATTTCAAGCTCAAGAGAGGTTGAATGCAAGAAGTGTATTTAGGTCAAATAGAAATTATGACCGGTTTGCTGGAAATAATTTTCATTTAGTTAATGTTTAGAATATTTGTATTCTATAATATATTAATTATGCTAGAGTCCTAGAAATTTATATAAAAGAAATAGAGATATGCCCAAATATTAATGTATTAAAGATGCTCACCACAAATTACAAATTGGAAATTAGTAATTACAAATTAGAAAAACATAAATATTTAAACATAGAGGATGGTTATAGAAATTAGGCCTTATCTATACCTGAGAATACTATATATACATTATTAATTTTCCAGAGATACATAATAAAATATGAGGAGGCTTATGTTAAAGCAAATTAGAAATGCTAAAAACTATTAATGCTACATGTTAATAACATTAAAAATTATAATATATAATCAAAATGTCATTTATCACTGTGTGTGCACATGTGCATATAGACTATATATAAATATATATGTCTATGTATATATATATATAGACACAGTCAGTGGTTGATATAATGAAAGTGTCATGAAGTACATTAAACTAGTAACAACAGAAATCAAAGCAGTTATTTCTGTAATAGTTATGTTTTTTTTAATTTTTCCTATGCACATTTTACTATTTTTTTCAGATTGCTTAAATTAATCATACATCAGTTTTTAGTATTTTCCTTCCATTTTTAGTGCAACTTAGGAGGATGCCAATTAAAAATAAGCAAATATGTTTTCCTAGTAATGTGATGAAACAATACTGATATGTCTACTGCAGATAATTCTTTGCTATTTACAGAAGGACCAATGGGACAATTCTACTCTACCCAACAAAATCATCTTAAACTAAGCCCAAGAGTAGGAAAAACAAGTACATCAAAACAATGTGTGTTTGTGTGTGCATGTTTGGCTTCTTTTTCTATGTTGCCCCTTCAATGTACCCATGAGAAATCAAATATGAGAGGAAACATTTCTGTGATATTTTGTACTCTGCCTTCCTTTACCTCATTCCTTGTGATGTATTTTGTTCACTACATTATCATAGTTACGTCACCTTACTGTTGGAGGTATTTTCTACCTAATCCCATTTATTGTCCCTTGCATTTTATTCTTCCTTGCATCTATAATGTAGTTTATGTTGTAAATATTTATTAAAACTTATATCGTCAGGTGTGGTAAAGACTATATTTAATAATACCTATATATAGTTCCCATTTGACACATAGTAGGTCTTCAATAAATGATGATTCTTTTCTGTTTTCTTTTTCAAATATATATACACACAATATTTTATTTGATTGAAACTGAGAAATTTATTTATAAACCTTTAATATTAAACAATTTAATCAACATTAATATGACTTTATGTTTTAATTGTGAATGATTGCTTAAAATATTTAATATCAAGTTTAATACTTGTTTTAACAGTAGAAATTTGAATGCCACTCATGTCTCTAAAAGAGCTTATAATTTTTTTGAAAATTTGTTAATTCATGTTATGGTCTTCTAATTTGATAGAATTAAAGTTTTGTCATCGTCTGCAAATTTAAAGAAAGATCTCCTTTAAATATATGAGTCCTGGGTGCCTGGGTGGCTTGGTCGGCTAAGCAACTGACATCAGCTCAGGTCATGATCTCACAGTTTGTGAGTTCGAGCCCTGCACCGGGCTCTGTGCTGACAGCTCAGAGCGTGGAGCCTGCTTCCGATTCTGTGTCTTCCTCTGTCTCTACCCCCTCCCTTCCCCTGCTCATGCTGTCTCTGTCTCTGTCTTTTCACATTGGCAGTATCTGGTACTCTGTGGACTTTGAAAGTCAAGAGGCAATTGCAGATAAACAAGACTATTTATGAACCTGATTCATAGACCTATGAATTCTTACCAAGGTAGGAAAATGATCATTGGAAGAACAGTGGTAATAGTTATTTTTCTAGCCAAAAGCTTATATTTAGATAGTTTTATATTATAGGTTTCTCTGGAGCAGGAATCAATATTTAGAATAAATTAGAGTGCACATAGTTACTTAACCAAAAGTTACTTAACCAGAAGTATCTATCTTTTCCAGTGTTCAACTGCCCCTAAAAACTTCAACACAACTTCTAAAAAGTAACTTTTTCTAACTAGACATGTAGATTTCTTCTATATATCTTTTAAATTAAAAAATTAATATTTTATATTTTCCCCATATTTATTTATTTCGCCTCCAGGGTGCATTAATTGGAAAAGGATAATTCTGTGGTTCTATACATTTCATTCCTAAATTCTATGTTTTTAAAACCTCCCATTATTACTAGTAAAATAATTGCTTCCACTACTATTCTTTTTTGTATTTTGTATGTTTCCTATACATGTAAACATTATGTAATGGAAAGCAGATTATTTAACCTTTAATTCAACACCACAACATTGAGATAAACTGAAATTTATATGGAATCATTAATCTCCAGATTTACTTATGTGACACCAAATATCCAGATATTTGTTAAAAGCAAATTCACTTGGTTTTATCCTTTTCTCTAGAGGTCAAGGATTATATCGACATAGCTAAAGAGTGAGTCAAGAAATTTGACCTAGGTGATTTTTTTTCATAACCCCATACCAATTGGAGTAATTAACTTTTAGAATATCATTATATTTTAATAAAATATAAACTACAACAACTAATATGTTGGCAATAAAGACCAATCACATTTAAATTGAAGAGATATTGAGAAATGCTAGTATCATTAAACAAATGCTCAATAAAATTTTAAAAGCTATGAAGAGTTAAATAGCTTAAAATAGTGAAGCCCTTTTTTCTGGGTAAATGCATTTTTAAAAACTGGTTTTAATCTATCTAGCTCAGTCATCTTAGAGGAGTGGTCATCTGCCCAATTTTCACAAAAATATGCATCCCATATAAATAAATCCCAGTTTGTTTGATGCTAGAATATTCTATATCCTAAAAACAACACATACCAACAAGCCTTCAGCTTGGAATATCTGTACAATCTTTATGTGAACTCTACTGAAATTTTTTTTAACAATAACTTATTATGTAGTCTGATTTTCAGATCAATATGTTTTTATCATGTAACAATCAGCATTTTCCTAAGAAGTAGAAGTGGTTATTCATTATCAATAAGTGATAACATGTTAGTTTAGACATTTAAAAATAAGTAAGTTTGATTTAGCATTGGAACATAGATCATAAAATACTTTTACATAGTGAAAATAATCCACCAAATCAGATAAATCAAAAACAATATAGCAAAGTCAATGAAAAAAATCTTTTCATGGGAGTGCTGTTATTTGGTTGTAGAAACTCTCTTCCCTGAAAAATGGAGAGGTGTTTGAATTTGAAGATTAGAATCAAAAGGATGTAAACATAAATATAGAAATGAAAAGTCAAGTACATTTTAATTATGGCATTGCTACTGTGATTTCATATGAAATATTTCAATAGAAATTATCAATTTAGAATAACACCTCTATTTTAATGAGACAACTTCATGTGGTGATTTTTGTTTTCTTATCCAAGTGGAATTATATATAGTGATAAGATCACTACCATCAGATGAATGAAAACTTGACTTATGCTTTGTAGATACATGACTCTTCATAAATAATCTTGTAGACTGAGATAGAAAGTGTCTATAATTCTGGCAGTTTGACATTCCCATTCATTCCAACAACATGTTGACATATATTTAATTTGTTACTTCTTGAAGGTGTTGCTTGAAGTTCCCTTTTACTTGACAGGTGCCTGACAGTTCGGCCTCACTCAGAGTTTAACAAAATGGAAAAAAAAATGCATTATCTATACTCCGGTGGACCAACCATTTTGTGACTTTGATAATGTCCAGGACTAAACTTGGTTTCTTTTAGATATCGATTAAGGTCCACTTTGTTTGGTTGGTTGGTTGTTTTTGGCTTTTTTAGATTTGTGTATATACATTTAGCTTTCCATTTGGGCTCTTTTTTGAAATGGTTCTCAAACCATAACTGATGGTTAAAATATGGACATATGAAGGGAATTCAATAAAAATGTAACTCCTGGGGGCTCAGTCGGTTAAGCGTTGACTCTGGTTTTCGGCTCAGGTCATGATCTCACAGTTGGTGGGCTCCAGCCCTGCATCAGGCTCTGTGCTAACAGCCTCTCTCCCTCTCTCTCTGCCCCCTGTGCTCTCAAAATATAGAAATAAATTTAAGGGGCGCCTGGGTGGCTCAGTCGGTTGAGCGTCCGACTTCGGCTCAGGTCATGATCTCACAGTCTGTGGGTTCGAGCCCCGCATCAGGCTGTGTGCTGACCACTTGCTCAAAGCCTGGAGCCTGCTTCGGATTCTGTGTCTCCTTTCTCTGCCCCTCCTCTGCTCACACTTTGTCTCACTCTGTTTCTCAAAAATAAATAAACGTAAAAAAAAAATAAACTTAAAAACATACAATTTCTGGTTCCTCACCATTTATATATTTTAGCAAGATGCAAAATATTTAATATTCATAATACAAATCATGCTTTTAATGTCTGGCATCTTTGACAAATAATTTTGAATGTTTTCTGGTTTTGAATACATATTTGCACTCATGTATGTTTCTCAGACTATTCCTCATAGTTATTCATTATAATGGATATATATATATATACACACTTTTAAAGATAGGAACATATGATTTTGTTTAAGGAACAGGCAGAAGCTTATATGTCAGGGTTCCTAAGAAAAAGTAATTGATGTCAAACTTGATTTCTAAAGGAGACATTTTTTGGTGAAAATCTGTTGACCTCATCATTATCTACGTGATATGTACAAAATACTTGGTGTCACATTGAATGATTCTTTGTAACTGATCACACCATATATCTCTAATGTAATTAATCTCCCACCTTTACCCTGAGTATTCTCTCTTTCTATTCATTGATCCTTTGATGGTATAAAAAGAACCAGTCCCAGAAATTTGTCTCTGTTTTTCTCTATCTGAAAAAAAAATGCCTTCTATTTTTAGAGGATCTAACCCAAAGTTCATGAAGCATTTTCCTGATACCTTCACCTTTTAGTGCAGCACTTCACTTGTTATTCCTCTATTCCTGGGGGCATATTTTATCTTATTGTCTTTTGTTATTGCTACTTGATCTATAGATAAAGACTTATTTTACTTTTCATATATGTAATAGTCAGAGGCCCATTAGAAGGCAGAAACCATACAGCAATTTTGAACAGGGAAAGTTTAATATAAAGAATAAAAGAGACACAATAGAGTATTGCAGTAATGAAGGACTAGCTAGTAATAATGAAATAGAACTCTATAAAATATGGGAAAGTAGATATAAAGAGTAACCATTGCCTCTAGAGCTGAGGTGTTGCACCCAAGAAAGAACTTCCCCAACCCTGGCAGGACTGCCATCTAGACTTCATTTGAGAGGCAGCCATGGCTCACCTGATGGTGGATAAGTTACTGAGGTACTACCCTAGCAGATTTTGCTAAAAATCTTCCGTCTGAAGTACTAAAAAAACACTCATAAGGAAGATCCTAACCAACACCACTCTTCTGCAAAACCATCCAAGGAGGCACCAAAAGAAGTTGATTGCCAATGCCATCTGAGAGGGCAATGGAAAAATCCACCCACATGGAAATGTTGGACATTGTTATTCATGGCAGAGAAACCCAAGCCAATGCTGGAGTTGCCTGTTCACAGGGAGCTACCTCACAGGCAGTGCTCCATTACAAAGTCACCCTAGGGTGTTCTGGATGAAGCTATCTAAAGGGAAATTCCAAGCATTGGAACTAATTTTAAAGCCACCAGGAGTGACAGAGGAAGCTTCTGGTTGTTGGGTGCCACTGGCCATCTTGTACTGTAGGAGCAAGGCACTGGAGAAACTGAACACTGCAGAGTCTGATGAGAAGAGCACACCATTACCAAAAAGAGAAAACGCTTCTTCCTGCGTTGTCCCTCTTCGGCCATCTATTGACTAAGCTTTAAAAATATGGATGTTGACAAAGGAGAAATACTTTTAGAGCCTTTCTAAATTACTGAAGGACAGACAATGGAGAGTTTCAAACAATGTATTTGAAACTAGCACAATATACTTCTTAATAACCCTGAACAAATCAGAATTTCCGGAAATTTCCAGAAATAGCATCATTCCATTCATTTCATGCCCCAGGATATAGTGGTTTACATACAAATGATAATCAGAAGCATCTCGACTAAAGTTGCTGCTTTTACCCATTATGTTCTTATAAATATGATGCAAATTCTATCTCTGGTATTTTATGTGCAAAAATATATGTCATCAGCATCAAAGACAACTATATTTATATAGGCAACTATATTTATATAAGCATACCATAATTTTGCCTTAGATTGTACATAAACTTGTATGTGCATGTATAAGTGTATGTAAGTCTATATCTGATTAATAAGACTGACCAATATCCAAAGTAACCCAGTGAGCCTGCTGAAAGTTAGAAGAAAGCTATTTTAAACCTCAGAAACGTAAATGACAAGTCTTGATATCAGCTAGTTAAAATAGTTTTCCAGAGGAACTTTTGCACTGTTGGTGGGAATGCAAACTGGCGCAGCCAATCTGGAAAACAGCATGGAGGTTCCTCAAAAAATTAAAAATAGAGCAACCCTATGACCCAGCAATTACACTACTAGGTATTTATCCAAAGGATACAAAAATGCTGAATCAAAGGGGCATATGCACCCCAGTGTTTACAGCAGTGCTATCAACAATAGCCAAATTATGGAAAAAGCCCAAGTGTCCATCGACTGATGAATGTATGAATGTGTGTGTGTGTGTGTGCGTGTGTGTGTATAGTATATATAATGGAATGTTACCTGGTGATTAAAAAGAATGAAATCTTGCCATTTGCAACAACATGGATGGAATTAGAGTGTATTTTGCTAAGCAAAGTCAGTCAGTCAGAGGAAAAGATAAATATCTGATGATTTCACTTGTGGAATTTAAGAAATAAAATAAATGAACATAGGGGAAGGGAAAGAAAAATAAGTTAAAAACAGAGACAGAGATAAACTATTAGAGACTCTTACAGAGAATAAACAGGGTTTCTGGAGGGGAGGTAGATGGGGGCATGAACAGAATGGGTGATGGGCATTAAGGAGGGCACTTGTTGGGATGAGCAGTGGGTGTTATATGTAAGTGATGAACCACTGGGTTCTACTTCTGAAAGCAGTATTACACTTTATATTAAGTCACTTGAATTTAAATAAATAAATTATAATATTGATGAGTAGATAGATACATTGCCATTCTTGAAAGAAAAATGCTACCCATTGATTTTCTGTTAAGTTACATAAAGATAATTATAGGATATTTTCTTTTTTACACTTGAACACTAATTTTTTTTACTTACTACTATTTTACAAATATATTGATGCCTAAAATCAATCTTATGCCTAAATAGTAATATTTTTTTAAATATATACTTTAATTAAGATTCAATTATCTCTAATTTAGTTGCATTAAAAATCCTAGTACAGGGGCGCCTGGGTGGCGCAGTCGGTTAAGCGTCTGACTTCAGCCAGGTCACGATCTCGCAGTCCATGAGTTCGAGCCCGGCGTCGGGCTCTGGGCTGATGGCTCAGAGCCTGGAGCCTGTTTCTGATTCTGTGTCTCCCTCTCTCTCTGACCCTCGCCCGTTCATGCTCTATCTCTCTCTGTCCCAAAAATAAATAAACGTTGAAAAAAAAATTAAAAAAAAATCCTAGTACTGAGGCACATGGGTGGCTCAATCAGTTGAGCATCTGACTCTTGATTTTGGCTCAGGTCATGATCTCAAAGTTTGTGGGATTGAGCCCCACATCAGGCTCTGTGCTGACAGTGCAGAGCCTGCTTGGGATTCTCCCTCTCTCTCTCTCTCTCTCTCTCGCTCTCAAAATAAATAAATTAACATTGAAATAAATCTAACTACTAATAATACATTAATTTATCCTTCCTTGTCATCTTGTAGGATTATATAGTGATTGAAATATAGCTGGGCAAAATAAATATCAGAATTTAGTAAAAGCTACTGTTGGAAGAAAGGAATGCTGCACATGAAGGTTAAATATGCTAAAACTATAAATAATTCAAATATTCTCCAAGGAAATATGGGTAAATATTTGATATGAAAAGAGCTCAGACATTTGATTCAAGTGGTCCAGATTCAATGTCTTTCTCTTTCTTTCTTTGTTTCCTTTTTTCTTTCTTTCTTTCTTTCTTTCTTTCTTTCTTTCTTTCTTTCTTTCTTTCTCTTTCTTTCTTTCTTTCTTTCTTTCTCTTTCTTTCTTTCTTTCTTTTCTTTTCTTTTCTTTTCTTTCTTTGTCTCTCTCCCTCTTTCTCCTTCCTTCCTTCCTTCCTTCCTTCCTTCCTTCCTTCCTTCCTTCCTTCCTTCTTCTTTTTACCTGTTACCTGGAAAACAACCTAAATTGAAAACACTGATACCTTTTCTATTAAATGGGGATTCTAATAATACTAGATGGTGAGAAGTTTCTATGGATTTAGTGAAATATTGCACATAAAGCATGTAATTCAGTAAGAGCTTACAGAGTTCTGCTTATGTTTAAAAATGAGGACAAATAACTTTAAAATTAATCAAAATTAGTTTAAAGATAGGTAGGGTTGTAGTGTGCCTGTACTTCCAATTCATATCTCTATTTTTGAAGTCCAGATCTTTGTATATAACTTCCAAGTTGTGCCTTGTGTACCTTAGAACTGTGTTTATGATCTTTTTCCTAAAATCTGTTCCAGATTCTTAACTGTCTTTGATAATGTTTTTGACTCTCAGCTAATCATACAATTCAGGAGACTAGAAGTCATCATGGACCCTACATTTCCCCACATTCAACATCTAAAGAGCTCCTAAGCCATGTTGAAACATGTCCTTAAATTCAGTTTATTTTTCCTTTTACACTCTTCAAACTTTCATTATTTCAAAATAGCACAATAACATCTTTTTGGCTATTTCTTAATGGGAATTAATCATTTAGTTTATCACTATTCTTTATTTCTCCATCATATACATTGTTGTGGTTTTAAAAATTGTAATCTGATTACTCCTTTCCTTAAATATCTTTTTAAGTTTATTTATTTATTTTAAGAGAGATAGAGAACATAGTGGGGAAGGGGCAGAGATAGGGAAAGAGAATCCCAAGCACAGTGTGGAGCCCAATGTGGGGCTCGCATTCACAAACCATGAGATCATGTCCTGAGCTGAAATCAAGAGTCTGATGCTTAAACTGACTGAACCACCCCAGTGCCCCTTGCTTAAATCTTTTAATGAAATTCCTCCAACGGCAATCTACCCATATTGTGTAGAAGATAAAGTCCACACTTTAAGGATGACATACAAAGCCCTTCAGTTCAAACCTCAGCCTACTGTTTAGCCACATCTCCCCGTGTTCCCCATAAACATCTAATGCTCATGTTCTAATAAGTTGCTAACAGTTTCTTGAAGTTGCCATGATCTTTCATGCTTCCATGTTCTTGCAAATTACATTTCTTTTAGATAGAATGCCATCATAATGATGTTTGCTTTTCATTTAAAAAAAAAAGTCTATGATTTGTAGATGGCTTACCATAAATTTGGTAATATGCTAAATTCCTTCAAGGTATTAATTAATATAAATGCTATAGCAATTTGTTGAGAAAATAGATAGAATGAAGTTGTAAATCATGTTCAGGTTACAGAATCATAAACAGTAGTAGCCAGGCCAAGGATATGATTGACACTAATATGTATGCAATCAGAAAGATGCTGCAAAACTGATATTCATCTTATTTATTTGTGTGAATTTTTTTCTGATTCATTTACACACGAGACACTGATAATCACGTTCTTGTTTATGTTATATTTATACCCAAACATATTTCTTTTTTTGAGGCATCACACAAAAATTCAGTTGTGTTTTTTGTATCTGTCATTCCCAATATACAATAAACTGATGTGAGGCAAGTATAACATTTTTGTTATTCTAATTTATTGTCCAATGTGAATTTAGTGCTCAATTAATTCTTTTTGAATTCATGAATGAATTAATGATACAGATTCTGCCTTCTGTTTTGCATTCTAGTTAAGTGATGTAAGAAAGACTGGACGTATCATTAGTTCTATGTATTACCTTGCATTCAGGAAGCATTTCAGTAGGAAAATGGCACCTGAGATACATACCAGAGGGAGATGATAAGATTTTGACAGGTTGAAGTGGAATGAGAAAAGACATTCCAAGCAGAAGGCCCAACTTCATAAGAGCCATTTTGCCCATTCTGATGGACAAATGATTCGATGTATTTTTTTGCACATGATCTTGCTCTCAGACTTATTGGCTGTTTATTTAGCTTCAAAGATATTCTTAAGTAGAAAATATATGCAGAAGTCAGAGGAACCCTTTCTCACATTAACCTTATGAGATGTTTTCCCATTGGAATTCCCACCCCACCCAGAACTGAAGAGCTTCTTTACTCTTTGTGTCATGAAGCTTATCCAAGATCTATCTGAACACATTCAGTTTGTTTCTGCCTATGGACAACTGCCCCTTTGCAATACAGATTTGAAGCACATTCTTTACATAAGCTTCCTTGAAGGAACAACACCTATATATCACATCTGTGGTTGTATATGCATTATTATATCCTTTACAATAATTCTGCAAGGTGACTTTTATTTTTTTCATTTTTAATGAGGAAATTTATGGTGCAAGAGTCTTATTGCCAGCTAATCACTCTGATAGGTCAGTGATTTAAAATCATTTATTTCTGTCTTAACACCAGAGTCTTTGCTTTTTCACCTAGACAACTCTCTCTCTCTCTCTCTCTCTCTCTCTCTCTCTCTCTCTCTCTCAGCATGAGCAAAAGTTCCAAAGGTAAGAAGCCTATGTATGTTCAGAGAATCATCCACTAATGGACAATTTCGGCCAAATCCGAGATTCTCAGTGTTGTTTGGGTATCCGACTCACTTTGGGGGATGTTTTATAACTTAAGCTCAGATTTCACAAATCTTCACGACAGATAAATCACATACTGTGAGAGAGGGGCCCTGACATCAGAAGACTTCTAAGCTCCTGGGTGATTCCAATGAGCAAACAATACTGTGAACCACTGCACTAAGATGAAGGGCATGTTCAGGGTCATCATGAATACTGAACAGTGTTTAACATAGTGAATATTAGAGTCAGGTCTGCTGGATACAATCCCAGCTCCCTCACTTAGAAACTCTGTTACTTAGGCTGATTATTGAATCTCCATTTGTTTGCCTGTAAGCTGGAAATAAACTAAAATATGTAAAGCACTTGGTATATGGGGTAGGTTTAATTAATGGTAATTATTACTATTTAAAAGAAATGGCAAATATATTTTTAAATGGTATTAAGGCTATGCTGGGAAATATCTAAATATGGGAGAGGTTATTATCACAAAAGTGTAGCTGAAAGAAACAAATTGGATTAGAGATACACTTTTTACCCAGATGCTTATGATTTTGAAATATTTCCCATTCACACATTCTTTGCAGTAAGTAATCCATGTTATTAATTAAATGCAGTTTTTAATTGGCATAAACTTATAAATTCTCAGTATCCCATAATGATGAGAAAAGATAAAAGGGTGTCTAGTTTTGATAATATATGAATAATTATGAAAATTATGGTGTGCTTTGTTTTACTAAGTATCAGATATTTTTCAGATGAATGGAATTTTAGATGCCTTAACTATGAGTTGCATAATACCACTTAGATTCTCTTTTTTTAGACATTACTGGTCTTTAAATGATACAGAAATGACAAACAACTGGGGCACCTGGGTGGCTCAGTTGGTTAAGCATCCAGCTCTTGATTTCAGCTCAGGTCATGATCTCATGGTTCGGGGGTTCAAGCCCTGCATCGGGCTCTGTGTTGACAGCTTGGAATTCTCTCCTTCTCTCTCTGCCCCTCCCCTGCTAGTGCTCTCTCTCTCTTTCTCTTTCTCTCTCTCTCTCAAAATAAATAAACATGAAAAAAAAAAGAAATGACAAACAACAGAAGATATAGTATTTTACATATTACTTCCACATTCAATTCTTATTTGGTTCTTACCACAGCCCCGAGACATAAGAATGAAGAAACTCTATGTGGCTTAGTGGCTTTTAGGGAGACAGCCACAATAGGAACTCATTCCTTCTTTTAGTCTAGTGCTTCATTTATAACACACACACACACACACACACACACACACACACACACACACACGGAACATGTTGGAAGTCTAGAAACTAAGAATTAATATGTTGGTCCCAGATATCAGGGCAACTCTATGAACTTGCCATGACTAGATAATAGGAATTTAATGGGGGGCATCACTCCAATCTTTGTAGGTGTAAGCTGAAAGTTAAAGAATTTATCGGGATAGTGGAAACCTAAAAACTCTCAAAGAATCCAAGAGGCAGAGCTGACTCAACCCAAGTCCAGATGGTCCAAGACACTGCAAGCAAACAGAAAGAGAGAAAACACAGCTATGCAACCTCTGGCCTTGTTATTCAAGACATGAGTAATACTGGCTGCAAGGGGATCTATAGAAACCCTTTAGCTTAAGGAAGTGTCAGAGTCCTTGAAAATATCCTAGAAATAGTGAGTGATGTGATTATCCATTAAAATTGTTACATTACATAATTATTTGTAAATTGTACATATTTTTCCACTCAGTTAATCTAATATCAGTTTAGATGTCTAAGATCTCAAATTAACAACATAACCTAGGTGAAATACTAAATTATCTGTTGCATACACCAAAGGTAAAACACCTAATTATGAACAGCTATTTATATGTAGAAGTCTGCATAAAGTATCGTAAAGTTGACTTAACACAAGGATAAATAAATGGAAGATGAGTTCAAATACACATATATGAGTGGTAATTTGATATTTATGTATGCTTCACAAATAAATATTTTTAAATTGGTACATTTAAGTGGCTTAATTCAACAAAATTCATACTAGATACTTGTATATAGATTTTTTAAATTTCAAAAGCAATGGGCACTTTTTGCAAATAATTCAGTATAGAAATATAGAGAGTAAGATGTGGCATTAAAAGTACATTAAAATTATAGCTGTTGATGCCTCTGACAAAAGAAAGTAAGATTAAAAAAGAGGATAAATGGGTCAATAATTTTATTTGCAATGTTTAATTTCTTGAATAAGAAAGGTAAGGTTAAAGTGACAAAATGTTTTCATTGACAGTTATGGATGTTACAGAAAGAACTTAAATTATTTTTTGTATTTTCCGTATTTTTATATTTTAAATCTGTATATATATTTCTATATATTTTAAGGATTTTAACTAGACCTTATTAATAGGCAGCTGAGCTTTGTTTAACTTCTTAATACCCCGGAAACATCTACACTGAACTTTAAAATATTAAAAAAAAAAAGCAAAACAACTTTTAGAAGCATTCACTTCTGCATTCATTAATTTGATAATCAAAAAACACAAACCATTCTATTGTGATAAACTTCCAGAATGTGTTGGGTCTCTTCCCTAGACACAAAATTGCAAGTAAGACATTCTAAAAGCAATTTTAAACAATGTTTCCTCAAACAAAATAAAAAAGGCAGTTCTTCCCTTTTTTTGTCATCATGTAACTCGTGTTCAAATTGAGGCAGTCCTGTAACTGAAGCTATATTGTGTTTAAAAATCTGAACAGTCACTTAAATACTTTCTCCCACTCCCTTACGTTTCACTTCTGAGGAAGGTAAGGGTGATTTCAGTCAGAAACAGAGAAGCTAGATGGAGAACCTAACTGCTGAATGGCACTTTCCTGATTTATCGCCATTTAGATCTGACATAAGCCAGGTATAAATTATGAAAATGTCATTAAATTAGCATACCAATAAAATGAAGTGAAAATCTCAAAAATGTATGCAACTCCAGTAGAAATACTTTAAAAAAATGAAGAAAAATGAATAACCATTAAAAGAATTTTAATAGGAAGGAAATAAAAAATGAAATATTCTTGGTTTTTTTTGTAATTTATAAGCAGAGGCAGTATCAAGACCAAAGGGAACATGAAGCTTAATGGGGAATATATTTGCTTCTGATTATCGAAAGTAATATCATAAAGTTTATTTATGTGGTCTTTGTATAATTAGAATTATAATTACTATAAGAGAAAACGTGACCTATTTAATCTCATGAAAATGAATGAAATGCTTGAATCGTTCTCCTGCATAGCCTGACATAATCAGTCTAATAGGAACAAGTCTAATGGCAAAAAATAAAATGTAGTGACATGAAAACTTGATGACACTAGTATAACCCCACAACCCACTGCAAACTCAGGTCAAAATAATCATTAGGAATGAATAGGTTTGGAAAAATCGTGTCCGAATAACCATAAGCTGACTAGACAAATGAAAATCAATATCATGATTTATTCTAGTAGAAAGCAAAATCTTGGCTAACAGAACGAGGTTTTTTTTTCAATAAGGGCCACATAGCTGAAGTTAAAAGATCCCAAGAGGTTGAAAAGGAGAAGCGTAGACTTGTTTATTGTCTCCTAGTTACTTAAATTTATTGTCTTATTTACTTTTCAATAAATAAATTTTACTAATGATTGGGTTATCAGATAATGCTTAATGGTTTGATTCCATAGATCACACATCCAAGGTAATATGAGGAAGTTATTGAACTGCGGTCAAATTTTTCAAAATTGTGAGTTCTGTGTAGGACTGTTTCCATAGGTAATTTCCATGTATTATTCCAAATAAAAGCTATAGGATCAATTTTAGATTGAAAAATTATGAAATTAAAAAAATTAAACAGCTTCTTTGTTATAGGACTTCTAAGAGACTTTAATAACTTGATGTGCAATGTTAATCTTTAAGAGGTACAAGCCATAGCAACAGTTTACATAATTGTATTTTATACATTTCTTTTTTTCTTTTTCTTTTTTTCTTTTTTTGGGTCTCAAGGCTATAATTCCTCAAAATATATTTTGAGAAATAATTGAATTTCTTGATAACAGAAGGATAAAAGGAATGAGTCCAAGGAAATGCCATCACTTAGGAATTAATTTCTGAGTGTTCAAGAGACCTGATGTACGTCCTTAAGTAGATTCAAGGCCACGGTGTAATCAAGGAGTGCTTAAAGAAACAAGAGAAAGTAGTTTGTCTCATTATCAATTGAAAGCTTCCTAATATAAACCACAGTGTTTTAGGAGTCAATATAAATTTCATGTTTATTTTCTCTAGATCTGCAAACAAAGCAATAATTATGCCATTTCGTAAATGATGAAACTGAGGATTAAAATATTCATGCAGCTATTTAAAAGCCATACAGATAGTAAATGGCAAAGCTATAACTTTAACCCAGACATGGGTACAAAGCCTAGACTCTATCATCCTTTTTCTGCTTATCTAAAACATTTATCACAGATAGTTAAGATATTGGAGCAATATAAAATATAACCCAGTTACAGTAAAGGATAGAAGAGAACTCAGCTTAAACAAACAAACAAAAACAGAACCTTGGTCTCTAGAAACATATTGTTTGTTGGATAAAACATGAATAATTTAAAATAAGACTACATATAATCTACACCAAGAAAGACTTTGGGGCCTCAGTTGCTATGAGAATCTGAAGTTAGTGAAACATTAATAATAGGTAATTTGTAAGATTTAAAATATATTCTCAAAAAGTAGGTTGAACATCAGTACATGGCCATTAATAATGGTAAAAGTAGGAATATTTTAATATGTAAAAAAGAATGCGGGCATGGAGTTGAGTGGTCTCACTAATGCAGACTCTATGAGAAGGGAAATATTGAGGAAGGTAAGGAGTAGGTGGAAAAATATCTTGGAAGAGGTGGAATCATTTCTCCTTACCCTTTATGAATCATGTAAGTTTGAACTCTAAGATAAAATGATATGAGGAGAACAAAAGAAGTTGTCTATTCCTAGTTGATACAATTATTAAAATTAGGAACTGGAGGGGCGCCTGGGTGGCTCAGTCGGTTGAGCGTCCGACTTCAGCCCAGGTCATGATCTCACAGTCCGTGGGTTCCAGCCCCGCATCAGGCTCTGTGCTGACAGCTTGGAGCCCGGAGCCTGTTTCAGATTCTGTGTCTCCCTCTCTCTCTGACCCTCCCCTGTTCATGCTGTCTCTCTCTGTCTCAAAAATAAATAAACACTAAAAAAAATTAAAGAAAAAATTAGGAACTGGGTATTTCATAGAAGTGTTTTTAACATTATATGAGAAATGGAAAAAAAAGTGTGGCGTTTCATATGGCTAAAGAAAATAGATTATTTGCACGAATGTTTTCTCTTTTCCTGTCATTACCTTGCATCCAGAACAGTGACAAGATCATCATACATGATTGATGTATTAATATTGGCCAAATCTGTTAAAAGACATTAGGGATATATTGAATTCATAACATGTGAAAAAATTCTCAGTAATTTCTTTTTCCATATTATCTTCATAACAAAAAGGTAAAACGTTATTTTTCGTGTTTGATCCAGATTTCAATTTACTTCTATCATCCAAGGTTAACATCCTTCAGAATATTTGGGATAAAGAGGATTTATCTCTGGATTACTGCTGTGGCTGTGATTTATGTTTACCACCTACCTATGTATTATCATCCCATTGGCTTTGAAAGATATCAGCCTGGTTCCCTCTGTCCTCAAAATGTGACATTTTCTTGGCAGACTATGATTTGATTGGTAATAAGTGTTGGGATTGTGGTTTATCACAGCACACACACACACACACACACACACACACACACACGCACACACAAAATAAAAACCTTGAAATTTGAATATTAGAAATTTATGTCCTTTGAAAATCCTTCAGTCATGTTTGCCACTGAACAAACATGCTTCTTACTGGTTCCCTTTCTCCAGAAGTCTGGGACCATATCCTTTAATCTCATCTTTCTTCATCTGTGCTCCCACTCCCACATTTGCTCAGAAACTGTACACTTTCCTCTGACTATGGTATCTTGAAAGCTTTAAATTTGTACTTGATTTATTACAAAGAGCATAGGAATATTTCTCAAGTATTTCCAACTCATATAAGGAAAAAGCCCATCAATAGAATTACAAAATAAAAGACAAAAGATATTTTATTTAGACATAAAAGTGGACTCTATAAGTAAAACTTAAATATTACATCTTTTCCAGCTGCTACACTTATTCTATGACATGGTTTCTACACCAAACCCTCTGTAAATTAATGGCTCTGTACTGATGGACATGATAGGTAGTATCTTTGAGTTTTCTGAATGGAGGAATAGGCTCTGAGAAGCAAAATTGGCCATTCATAGTCACACAGAAAGATTGCAGTATGGATGAGAACACAGGTCTGTTTGACCAGAAAACTCCATTCTTTTTTTTTTTTTAACTGCCCAGACCATTGTTTATTTTTATTAGAAGCAAACACTGGGGCACCTGGATGCCACAGTCAGTTGGGCATCTGACTTTTGATTTCAGCTTGGGTCCTGGTTTCATGGTTAGTGGGGATCAAGCCCCCATGACAGGGTCTGTGCTGAGAGCTCAGGGCCTGCTTGGGGTTCTCTCTCTCCCTCTCTCTCTGACCCTTCCCCACTCATGTGCACTCACTCTCTCTCTCTCTCCCTCTCTCTCTGACTCTCCCCCACTCACCTGCACACACACACTCTCTCTCTCTCAAAATAAATAAACATTAAACAAAGAAGTAATCACTTAAAATTTGGTAGAATATATGTAGATTATGGTACAATGAACAACATCTTGCATGAATTATGATTGATTTTAGTGTGGCCATCATATGAATAAGATATATTTGTTTTTTGGTAAAGAGGTATGGACCAGAAAAACTCTTATATTCTTTCTAAGTTCTTTTATTTATTTATCTTCCTATGGATACAACAAATCTTTGGCTCACAAAACTATATAAAATATGTGATTATTTTCCTAGAAGTGGGCATAATAGTGATTGATTCCCTCTAACATTGACAATAAAAGTGAGAGTAGAGACTGATGGTAGTAAGAACAGGCACTGTGTCTATGATGGTGGCTAGGAAGTAATATTATGGATAATACTAATGAGAAGGACTCGTTCTCTTACTGGTAATTCATAGAAAATGGGATTAAGAGAAACATCCGTGAAATATCTGAGCTAGATAACCAAGGATAAACTGGGTGAAGAGGAGTTTTACAAGTGTGACATATATAAACTAAGAAAGACACAGATGGAGATATTTTTGTCTTCTTAGGTATCAGATAATTTTCTTTTTTAACTAGAATGCATAAACTACTATTAAGCTCCCAAATTTGGTGAAAATTATTGAACCTTACCATTCTTTGTGCATTTGAGAAAAAAATATGTTCCTCCTTATTATACAAAAAAGTATTTTAGTCTCTGTTATGAAATAGCTATGACCTTTTTTTTGGTGTTTATTTGTTTCTAGCAGTTCTTTTGCCAGGAATTCTCTAGTACCTGCACACTATTTCCTGCAAAAAGTCTTTCCTTTTGTATTCTAGTTTCTTGGCAAGGATTTCATATTTTTGAAGAGCAATTTTTCATTATTTTGTTTCAAAATTTGGTAACATTTTATTTATTTTTAAAGTTTATTTATTTATTTTGAAAGAGAGAGAGAGAAAGTGCCAATGGGAGTGGGGCGGAGAGAGAAGTGAGAGGGAGAATTCCAAGCAGCCTCCACACAGGCAGCACAGAGTCTGACGTGGGCTTAAAGTCATGAATTGTGAGATCATGACATGAGCAGAAGTCAGACACTTAACCAAATGAGCCACCCAAGCACCCCTCAAAATTTAATAACATTGTAAAGCCACAAATTATTCTTTTCAAAAACTAAAGAAAAGCATAATTATCAGACCTACCTCCTAGTTCTATCTTTGTGCTATATCAAGCAGTTAGCCCTGAGTTTATATGTAATAAAGTTTACTCTTTTGTTTTATGTTAATTGTTGACATATCTATTTATAGACTGCTATATTAATTAGTGTTAAGAGTTTGGGTTGAGTAAGGAATTAATTCTAACTTGTCTCTGTAAGCATTGTACTTTGCCTTCAGACTTTTTAAAGTAAAGTCCTTTAAATGCTCTTTTGTAGGTAATAAATAAAATATCAAAATAGGTTAATTTGGGGGTAAATTATATACATGAAACAATATATTAACACATGATTAGCAATAATGAAATGATAATTTAAAAAGTATATGAAAGTAGTAACACAGATCCATCCATTTAAGACATATTTCCATGGCCAACACTTTTAGATATGTTGCAAACAATCTCTTGCTTTTTCTTCCAATTTGATTGAAGTATCCTAACACTCAACAATGTACCTAGACAAGGGATGCCAAATCAGTAGCCTCTAACCAGGGCATAACTGGCCTAAAGAGTACCATTGTGCAAATTAGAATAAAAAAGTATCTCCGGGCACCTGGGTAGTTCAGTCAGTTAAGCATCTGACTTTGGCTCAAGTCATGATCTCATAGTTCGAGATTTTGAACCCTGCATTGGGCTCCATGCTGACAGCTCAGAGCCCCTGGAGCCTGCTTTGAATTCTTTGTCTCCCTCTCTCTCTGCCCCTCCCTTGCTTGCTCTCTGTCTCTCTCTCAAAAATAATAAACAATAAAAAACATTAAAAAAAAATAGGTATCTATTATGGGCTCATGGATAGTGAGTAGAGAATCCCTTTGTGGGAAAAAAAAAAACTGCATCTTCAATTGGGACGCATGGCCTATTGAGTACAGATTAAACTTCAGCTCTTACTTAACCCCATGGCCGGGTACTAAGTTACATGAACACATGCAACTCTTAGTTCAAGCTTCCTATTAGGTGCTAAGACATTAGGATGGGTTACAAATATAATGATCTTTTCAGCCCTGGTGGCAGCTAGGTAGGTCTGAGCATAGCCAAATCCCATGGGCCAATCACATCTGGGCTTCTGAAACCTTGTCTCTTTTCACCAACATGTTATATACCTATTATCATTTGCTGCGTGTGACATGATGTGAAAAGGGCTGGCACCAATCTTTGTCATCCTATATCTGTTTGCATTTGGGTACCTAAAGGTAGATAGTGGACTAGGATAGATATTTCTCTCATATAAATGAGAGACATATGGGTGAGTAAAGCACCCTACTCAGACATACACAGTGTTGTCAAATAGGATGTAATAAATGAAGCCAAAGCAGACATTTTGTAACCCTGAAGACATTCTGCAGACAAAATGAAGATGGAACATTAGCAAAAGAAGGAAAGGACCTTTTGGCTTCTTACTAATATTGGTGAGCATCTCAACTCGATTTCTGAGGCTTTCATTAAGTGAAATAACAAATGTCTATACTGTGCAAGCCCCTTTTAGTTTAGTATTCTGTTACTTGTAGCTGAAAATATTCTGAGTGTTCAAACTTGGTGTTCCTCCAATGTGTTAATAGCAACCAGAGTAATCCTTTAAAATCATAAGTGACATAATGTCACTCATCTACTCCAGTAGTTTCCCATTTTATTCAGAATAAATGCCACCAAAATACTTGTTAAATCTTAGAACTGTCCTTGTTCCATCTCCTCTTTCCTTCATATCTTCTATGACCTCTTTCCCACTCATTTATTTCTGTTTTATTCACTCAAACACACCAGACATGCATTCAACATAGATAGGGTCTTTGAACTTGCTATCATCTGTCTCAGAACCTTTTCCAGATATCTCCATGGCTTGTTCCCTCACATTCGTCAGCTCTTTACATGAATGTCACTTTCTCAATGAGGCTTTCACTGCCTACCCCATCTAATGATATTCAAACTACCAATCTCTAGCTATACACATACTTCCTATCCTTCTTCCTGCTCTATGTTACTCTTTAGGACTTCTGTATAATATATTATAATTTTTACTTAATTATCTTATTTATGGTCTTATTTGTGCAATGTAAGTTCCAAAGAGGGAGTGATTTTCATCTGGTGCATTTACTATGGTGTCTCCAGTATACACAATAGTGCCTAGGACATAGTAGACTCTTACTAAGTATTTGTTGAATGTGTGAATGAATGCTATAGAAGCAAAATATACTAGATTACTTGCATTATATTATTGTACCTACAGCTTTGAATGTGACAATTTATAAATCTTTTATAAAATAACAGACATATTTGAGTTGGTTTAGTATTTTATACAAAGCCTTGTATAGACTTGAAAATCAGTTGCTTTAAAATACCAAGTATTGCGATATTAATTCTTCATATAAACTTAAATTGGAAGTTACTTTAATGGATCCAGAGATGTTCCCTTTATATTTAAACATTTTCACGATGTAGCCTGAGGACACTATGAGTTCTTAAGAGTTTATTGATATGTTCCAGATTCCATATTCTAACTACTAAGAAAGTGCTAATTGTTGAGTTTCAGTGTCACATCAAAGAATATCCACAGTTATCTAAATAGACTATTAAAATACTCATCTCCAGTTACTTTCCTCTGTAAGACTGGACCCTCATTATACACTTCAGTCAAAGCATTTCTCAACAATTTGAGTACAGATGCAAATATAAAATCCAGTTCTTTTCTGTTAAGTCAGCATCAAAAGAAGTTATAATAAGTAAATATATTTTTATTCTCATATTACTCTTATTTTTCATTGAAGTATAACTAATACATAATATTGCATTAGTTTCAGTGTACACCATAGTGATTCGACGAGTCTAGACAGTATGTTATGCTCACCACAAGTGTAGCTACCATTTGTCACCATCCAATACTCTTATAATACCATTGATTATATTTTCTATGGTGTACCTTTTATCCCAGTGATTTATTCATTTCATAACTGTAAGCCTGTATCTCCTACTCCCTTCATCCATTTCACCTATCCTCCTACCCAATTTTCAGGTTATTTTTAAATACACTAAATATGAATAGATGTAACCCATATAGACAGAAGTTCTTTGGAGTCCCCAGTACTTTTTAAGAGTATAAAGGGGTTCTGAGATTTAAAAAAAAAGACAGTTAATGTTCTTTACTATTACCTCTGTGTCTTTTTTTGTTAAACACTCTCCTAATCCCTTTGAATATCACTTCTACGATGGAGCCCTTTGCTGCCCCCATCTCCTATCCAAGTCAGGACACAAGTGTCTACCCTCCCTATAGAAATTTCACACTGTCAGATTTTAGTGGTCAAAATAACTTTTTTCTTCTCCTTATATTTTTCCAGTTTTATTGAGAAATCATTGATATATGTCAGTGTAAAGTTTAAGGCACACAGCATGATGATTTGATTTACATATATTGTGAAATGATTACCACAATAGATTCAACTAACACCTATCTTATATAGATACAACTAAAAGAAAATAAAGAGGAAAAGAAAAAATGGGAAAAAATATTTTGTGATGAGAACTCTTGGGATTTATTCTCTTAATAACTTTCTTATATATTATACTCAATATTAGCTATACTCATCATGTATATTACATCCCTAGAATTTATCTATCTTATAACTGTTAGTTTTTTTATATCTTTGACCATCTCCCTTCAGTCTCTCTCCCTACTGTGATCTGCCTATGGTAACCACAAGTTTGACCTTTTTATGTATGAGTTTGTTGTTGTTGTTTTTGCTGTTGTAATTGTTTTGTTATGTTTTTAGATTGCACATAGATGTGAAATCACACAGGATTTGTCTTTCTCTGCCTAACTTACTTCACTTAGCACAATGACTTCACAGTCTATACATATTGTCACAAATGGCAAAATGTCCTTATTTTTAATGGTTGAATAATATACCAGTGTGTGTGTGTGTGTGTGTGTGCGTGTGTGTGTATTATGTATATATGTATTATGTATATATGTATATATATTATATATAAATACATATTTATATACATACTTATTTTTATTTATACATAATATATATATATCACATCTTTATCCCTAATCCATTGATGGACACTTGTTACCATGGTTGGACATTGTAAATAATGCTGCTATAAACATGGGGATGCAGATTTTTTTCAAACTAGTATTTTCTTTTCCTTTGGATATATCCTAGAAGTGGAAATGGTGGATCATATGAGACTTGTATTTTTAATTTTTTGATGATTCTTCATATTGTGTTTTATTTATTTATTTTTATTTACTTTTTAAAAGTTTTATTTACTTTTTAAAATGTTTATTTATTTTCAATTTTATTTAATGTTTATTTGTTTTGAGACAGAGAAAGACAGAACATGAACGGGGGAGGGTCAGAGAGGGGGAGAAACAGAATCTGAAACAGGCTCCAGGCTCTGAGCTGTCAGCACAGAGCACGATTCGGGGCTTGAACTCACTGACTGCAAGATCATGACCTGAGCCGAAGTCGGCCGCTTAACCGACTGAGCCACACACGCGCCCCTAAAATGTTTATTTATTTTTGAGAAAGAGAGCACACACAAGCGGTGGAGGGGCAGAGAGAGAGAGAGAGAGAGAGAGAGAGAGAATCTGAAACAGAATCTGAAGCAGGCTCTGAGCTCTCAGAACAGAGCCTGATTCAGGCTCGAAATCAGGCACAGTGAGATCCTGACCTGAGCAGAGGTTGAATGCTTAATGGACTGAGCCACCAAGGGGCTCCACCATATTGTGTTTTATAGTGGCTTTACCAACTTTCTATCCCTCCAACAGTGCATAAGTGTTCCCCCTTCTCCACATTCATGCCATTATTTGTTTTCTCTTATTGTTTTAATGATGTCCATTCTAATAGGTGTTAGGTGCTATCTCATTATAGTTTTAATTTGTATTCCCTGAATGACTAGTAATGTCAAATATCTTTTCATGTACCTGTTGGCTTTTGTATATCTTCTCTGGAGGAATGTCTATTTAGATCATTTGTTATTTGTTTTATGCTGTTGAGTTATATGATTTATATAAAATGGTGTGAAATTCTTTTCTATTTCATGTATTTCTGCTCTAATCTTTATTGTTTTATTTCTTCTGTTAACTTTTGGCTCAGGCTATTCTTCTTTTCATTCCTTAAGGTATAGGGTTAGGTTATTTGAGGGTCTCTTGCTTCTTAATGTAGGTGTTTATTTCTATGAACATACCTTTAAAACTGTTTTTGTTGTATCCTATAAATTCCAGTATGGAGTATTTTCATTTTTATTTATCTCAATACTTTTTTTTTTTTACTTTCCCTTTAATTTCTTCTTTGATCCATTGGTTGCTCAGGAGTGGTTTGTTTAATTTCTAGGTGTTTGTGAATTTTCCAATTTTCACTGTTGTTGATTTGTAGTTTTGTGCTATTCTGGTCAGGAAAAAAAAACACTTGGTATGATTTCAGTTTTCGTGAATTTGCTAGTACATATTTTGTGACCTAACATATGATCTATCCTAGAAAATATTCCATGTGCACTTGAGAAAAAAGTGTAATCTGCTGTTGTTGCATAGAATATTCTATGTCTGTTAGGTACATTTGGTCCGTAGAGTTGTTCAAATCCTGTGTTTCCTATTGTTTCTCTGTTTAGGTGATCTATCTATTATTGAGAGTGGGATATTAAAGTCCTCAATTATTATTATACTGTTTATTTCTCCCTTTAGCTCTCTTAGCTTTTTCTTTATATATTTGGATGCTCTAATTTTGGGTGCATTAATACTTACAATGATGTAATACTTACAATAATGTACCTACATTTTTTCATTATATAATGACCTTGTTTCTTTTTATCATTTTTTGTTTCAAATCTGTTTTTGTCTAATGAAGGTATAGCTACACTTGGTTTTGTTGTTGTTACCATTTGCTTGAAAGGTCTTTTTCTGTCTCTTCACTTTCAGTCGATTTGTGTCTCTAAGACTAAAATGAGTATCTTGTTGGCAGCATATTGTTTGCTCTTATTTTTTTGTTCATTCAGCCACTCTGTGTCTCCTAATTGGAAAATCTATTGCATTTATGTTTTTTAAAATGTTTATTTTTGAGAGAGCAGGAGTGAGAGAGAGAGAATGCAGACACATGGGGAACTGGCAGAGAGAGAGAGAGGGAGAGAGAGAATCCCAAGCAGGCTGCACACTGTCAACTTAGAGCCCAGTGCAGGGCTTGATCTCATGAATCGTGAGATCATGACCTAAGCCATAATCAAGAGTTGGACACTTAACTGACTGAGATACCCAGATACCCTTAGTCCATTTATGTTTAAAGAATTTATTGATAGGTAAGGACTTGCTGTTGACATTTTGTTAATTATTTTCTGGTTGGTTTGTAGATCCACTGTTTCTTGTTTCTTATTCTGTTGTCTTTTTGTGTCTGTACACTTTTTTATCATGTTATTTTATGTAATTATTACAGAATTCTCCCACGTGGTTATAGTGAACCTTACGTATAACATCTTAAACTTATAACACCATATTTTAATATGATAACAACTTCCATAGAATAATAAATTCTATACTTTTACTTCTCCCTCCCCTCACAATTTAGGCTATTTTTGTTACAATCACATGTTTTTTATATTGTGTAAAATATATTTAAAAATGTTTTTAATGTTTATTTTTGAGAGAGAGAGAGAGAGAGAGAGAGAGCATGAGCAGGGGAGGGGTAGAGAGAGACAGAGAGAGAGAGAGGGAGACACAGAATCCAAATCAGGCTCCAGACTCTGAGTTGTCAGCACAGAGTCCAATGCAGGGCTCGAACCTACCAGCCATGAGAACGTGACCTGAGCTGAAGTCGGATTCTCAACCGATTGAGCCACTCAGGTTCCCCAATATATTGTGTAAAATATACTTAATAACAGATTATTATAGTTGTGTTTATTTTTGCTATGTCCCATTTTTTTAACTTTTAAACTAGAATTGTAAGTTATACACCACTATTACCATTTTGCTGAATCTATGACTGTATACTTATAATTAACTATGAGATTTATGCTACCTTTTAATTTTTTATAATGTAAATTAGTGTTCTTTTACTTTCACTTTTGGAACTCCCTTTAGCATTCCTTGTGGGGCAAGTCTGGTAGTAATGAACTCTCTCAGCTTTGTTTGTTTGGGAAAGTCTTTATTCCTCCTTGATTTCTAAAGGACACTTTGCCAGATACAGAATTCTTGGTTGACCATTATTTTCTTTCAGTATTTTGAATATGTCATCCATTCTCTCCTGGTGTGAAAGTTTCTGTTGAGAAATCTCTCAATAGTCCTATGGGGATTTCCTCGTATATAATTTCTCTCTTTTCTCCTACAGCTCTTAAAATCCTTCTTGACTTTGAGTTTTGCCCATTTAATTATAATGTATCTTGGTGTAATCCTATTCTTAATCAACCATTTGGGAACTTTTGATCTTCATGGATCTGGATGTCCATTTCTCTCCCCAGGTTTTGCAAGTTTTCAGTATTTATTGCTTTAAATATAGTTTCTGTATGTTTTTCTTTATTTTCTCCTTCTCAAATTCCCCTTATGTGAATATTCTTCCTTTTCATTGTGTCCCATAATTCCCTTAGGCTTCCTTCACTCTTTTTTAATTCTTTATTCTTTTTGCTTTTTTTACTGGGTAATCCAATGTCCTCTCTCCTAGGTCACTGATTCTTCTATATGGTTGAGCCTGCTTTTGAAACTTTGGATTCTTCAGCTCAGTAACTGTATTTTTCAGACTCTAGGATTTCTGTTTGGTGTGTTTTTTATGGTTACTATTTCCCTAAATAAATTTTAAATTTTTTCATGTGTTGTTATTTATTTATTTATTTATTTATTTATTTATTTTTATCTGTGTTTTGTTTTTTGTTTTTTTTTTTTTTTTTTTTTTTTTTTTTTTTTTTGTAGTTCATCAGATTTCCTTAAGCAGAGTAACATAATTATTTAACAGTTTCTAGATCTCCATTTCTTTAGGATCAGATGCTGGGGTTTTATTAGTTTCCTTTGGTATTGTCATATTTATTTGATTTCCTTCTTTCTTTCTTTCTTTCTTTCTTTCTTTCTTTCTTTCTTCCTTTCTTTCTTTTTGTGATCCTTGATTCCCTACATTGGTATCTGCACATATGAGTAATTGGACTCATCATCCTGTCTTTGGAGGTTTTCTTTAGCAGAGACCTTTTTTTAAATATATTTTTTTAAATTTTTATTTAGTTTTGAGGGAGGCAGAGAGACAGACTCTGAGGGAGGGAGTAGTAGAGAGAGAGGGAGACACAGAATCCAAAGCAGGCTCTAGGCTCCGTGCTGTTAGCACAGAGCTCAATGCAGGGCTTGAACCCATGAACTGTGAGATCATGACCTGAGCTGAAGTCGGATGTTTAACTGACTGAGCCACCCAGGGTCACCTGGCAGAGACTGTTCTTTACCAGTCAGTTCAATTTAGGATTCTAGATGCAGCTTCCAGTAATGTTCTTTTGGTATGTGGGACCTACTAGAATGGTCTATTTTCATATGAGGCAAATGTATGAACTCTGAGGATGGAGATAGAAGGGTGTTCCTTAGTCCAAGAACATTTAGATTGGTCTTTTGACTTGGCTTCCTACACAAATGAGGCTGTAGGATAGGCTCCATTATTATCTGGATTCTCTGGTTAGACTCATTAGATGAACAGGTCTGGGTAGTATATTCAGTAATAGGGCTGTGAATTAGCTTCCCTGCCCTGACAGGGTAACAGGAAAGAACCCAGGGACTATATAGCTCCTTCTATGGGAACTTGAGTTATGTCGCAGTGTACACGGAATTCCCTGGTTAGGGGAATTCCTCCCATTCATGGGAGGAAGCCACACGCTGTGTTCTCTGTGCTGGCCACTTGGAACCTGGCCACTTAGAGCCTGCTTCGGATTCTGTCTTTCCCTCTCTCTCTTTGCCCCTCCCCTGTTCGTGCTTTCTCTCTCTCTCTCAAAACTAAGTAAGCATTAAAAATTATATTTAAAAATTTTTAATTTGAGAATCCCAATCTGGCAAATCTGTAATCTACTGAGTTCCCTGGTCGGAATACTCCCCTTGGTTCTCCAGGTGAGCAAAACTGCTGATTGGGATTACTATTTGGACACTGCAGGTATGAAGTTAGCTTCTCAAGATACATGTGCTGGTTGATGCAAGCCTCTCCCCACTAATCCATTACAGTCTCATTCCTGGTGGTTGAGCCTTGCAGATTCCTCTGTAACCTCTATGGTGTGAGATCAGAGTAGGGGCCTCTCACAAAGTGATCCAATGTTGAGGAAGACTGATTGTCCCCCTGGGTTCTCTTTTCTTGCTGGAGGAACTGGAGACTCAGTGGAGGCTACTGTAAGTGGTGTTGCACTGGCTTTTGAGAAGGGCAATGAAGTCAATGTGTAGCCTCTTCCTTTATCTGTTTAATGCAGTCTGTCTTGGTATCTGTGGTAGAAGTAGTTACTTCTGCCTTATCACCACGTTCTAGGATTCTCTCAGTGGTGCTTTTTTTTTTTTCTTTAATACTGATTAGTTATACTTGTCAGGGATACCAAAGTCAATAATGACCTATTTTGGTAATGTTACTCCTCCTTGAATAGCTTTTATACTTTTGTCTTACTAGCTAAGGAAGCTACATTTCTGATTTTTTTTAATGACAATGCATCTCATTTAATCTTTCTATTGCCCTTAAGATAGTACAAAACATGGGACACTTGGGTGGCTCAGTTGGTTAAGCATCCAACTCTTGATCTTGGCTCAGGTCATGATCTCACGGTTGGTGAGTTGGATCCCCATGTCAGCCTCTGAGCTGACAGCATGGAACGTGCTTGGGATTCTCTTTCTTTCTCTGCCCATCCCTTGCTCGTGCTCTCTTTCTCTCTCTCTAAATAAATAAACTTAAAAAAATTAAAACAGGACAAAACAGTGTAGCTGCTCAGTGAGATAAAAATAAATTAATGAATTGATATATGAAAGAATGGATATAAACATTTTTATTTGTAATAAAAAGAAATCTTATTCTCCATTTATTTAATATTTCAAAACACTTAACATAGGATTTGGTTTGGTGCATTGCAAAGAGTTTCCCTTTCTTTTAAAACTTTAGAAGTGTGATGTGGAGACATTTATTCAGTTTGGACCTATAGATAAATAGCCAGATTTAATAGTAAACTTCCAATGGTGGCAATGTGTAGAAACATTTCCCCAAATGATAAGATTAACAAATATCTTGGAGTTCCTATTAAATATTCAGATTTTAAACTTCATGACAGGTCTCTTTAACTTGAATCTCCAATTAGGAGGCCTGCGAAACTGCATCCACACATCAGGTAGTTGGTGGTGTAGGTCAAGAACTGTATCCTAGATAAAACCAAAACTTATATTTGATCTGCTAAAATCAAGATTGGACTGTTTTGATTTTTTTTCAGGTTTTATATCCATATTCATTTTGCTACTGAATTTACTAATAAAGTCACTAATTTGACTAAAGTCATAGATTTTTATTAATTTTGAATTAAATTCATTCAGAATTCATAATGTTTTCAATGTAGAATTTTGTGGCCTATATTTGCACTTGATAGGCAGATAAAAATTATCCTTAATAAAATTACTTAGGTAAATTAAGAGCTTCAGTTGAACTGGGTGAGGACATAGAAATTGTTCAACCTATTTAAAAAACAACAACAACAACTTGGTTTAAGCATTCTTCCAGGATATTAGGATAGAGTAGTGTGCTAATTGTATCTCTTATCTAGTCATTAAACTAGGTCTGCCAGAACTATTACTTAACAACATTTATTTAATGATTAGTTTGTGCTGCTTTATGGCCTGAAAGGAAAAAAATTTACATTTGTTATGGATGCCCTACATTTTAGACTTTTAATTGAGGAGGATAACCTTCTCACTCCAATTAACTCTTACTTAATGATGTTTTAAATTAGTTTCTATGTCATTGTTGTTGGTGTTTTTTTTTTCCCCTGTGTTTTTGGTTAGTAGGTAAACAACATCAACAAACATTTTTTTCTAAAATGTGCTAGCTGGTTCACCTGGGTGGCTTAGTAGATTAAACATACGACTCTTGGTTTCTGCTCAGGTCATGATCTCACAGTTTGTGGGTTCGAGTCCCACATCTAGCTCTTCACTGACTCTCCCCTCACTCACTCTCTCTCTCTCTCTCAAAATAAATAAATAAATAAACTTAACAAAATTTGCTAGTCTATTGTTATGTCTGTTTCAGTACATGTTAAAATGGGGCAAAGTACTAAAAGAAAACAAAATGAACATAGAGTGAACACCCACAGCAAGCCTGGGCTTTCAATAAACAGTTTTGTATTTTCTAATGTAATTCACATAAGAGCACCCACTTCCATCTAAGAACAGAAAACTGAGCCTAAGAAAGATAAACTGTATGTCCAAGATCATGTAGTAAGTGGGACCATTGGGATTTACAATGTTTGTCTATTTTCAGAACATGCCTTCTCTTGTCTTACATTAAATATTTTTATTTTCTCAATAAATTGAACATAGGTAAGCATATATTTTGTATTATGTAACTTGTACCAACCAATGTATAATTATGACTTGTCTCAGTCAACATGACACCAGCTTACTTTATGTTCCAATATATTCACTGTCTTCCAGACCGTTTGTATATTATTATTGAACATTTTCCTTAGTTTAATGTACTCCCCTTATAACTTTATTATTAATAACAAACTTCATTTATCCAAACATATTTTTTGGATGGTGAAGATACCAGCAAAGCAGGAGGACCCTAGGCTCATTTCATCCCATGAATACAACTAGATAACTGTCAAATCATCCTAAATACCCTGGAAATTTATCTGAAGAATGGAAAAACAAACTTAACAACTAAAGGTAGAGAGAAAGCCACATTGAAGAAGGTAGGAAGTGTGGAGGCCTAGCTTGGGAGAGAAATGGAGTGTGGCCACTGCAAGTGGGAGAGAACCACAGTTGCAGAGAAGGGCAAGACACAAACTAGCACACAGGGGAATGCATAGGGAAAGTGAATCCCCATAGCAATTGTCTTAGAGAGCAAGAGAGCCCAAAATTTGTGAGTTCTTGCAGTAAGTAGGGCTTAAAGCCTGGAATTTTTAAGGTCAATGTGCTTGGCTCTGGGAGAACTCAGAGGACATTAGGGCTGCTCTTAGGGAAAAGGCAGGGCAAACATCCCACAGACATACAAACCGAAAACAGCACTCTGGTCACCTAGGGCACACAGTGGGGAGATTATTTGCTTATCTAAAAGTGTGTGCCAGAGAGGCAGCATCCATGGAGAGACTCCTCTGGGGACAAAGGAACTGGCAGGCACCATTTCCCTCTCCCACCCCTCAGTTTAAGCACAGGGCCACCTGAGGGAACCAGGTCAGAGTCTACACCCCCTATCTAATTTGCTTACACTAAGCCCTTCACCCTTGCTCACACTATGTCACCTGAGTGGGGAGTTTGCAGGGCCTCTGGTCTGGTTGTGGTGGTGACAGGTCTCATTTCACAAGCAGACCAGAGCACACCTAGCTAAAATACACCACTTTCAAGCCAGGGACCAAACACTACCCATAATAGGCAAAGAGAGCCTCTACAGATGACACCCCTACAAAATAAAGTGGTCAGGACACAACAGTAGAGCATAGGCAGCACACACTCCCAGAAGCACCAGGCCCTGAGGAACAGTTGCTACTACACTGCAGGGTACTACAGGAACACTTCTTCATAAAGCCAGGACCCTCAAGAACAGGAAACATAGCTGACTTTCCTAACACACAGAAACAGGCACAAAGACTTGAAAAAATAAGAAGACAAAGGAATTTGTCCCAAATGAAAGAATAGGACAAGGCCATAGCCAGAGATCTAAGCAAAACAGATGGAGAAATTAAAGCAATAATCATAAGGATACTCACTGGGCTTCAGAAGAGTGGACAACATTAGTGAGGCCATTAACACAGAAATAAAGAATAACTTAGCAGGGATAAAGGGCTCAATATACAAAAAGAAATACAATTGATGGAATGAACAGCAGGTGGGAAAAAGCAGAGGAATGAATTAATGACCTACAAGACAGTAATGGAAAGTAATCAAGCTGAATAAAAGAGAGAAAAAAGAATTATGCAAAACAATAATAGATTTATGGAATACAATGACTCTATCTAATGTAATAACATTCATATTTTAGGAGTTCCAGAAGAAGAAGAGAGGGAGAAGGGTGCAGAGAGTTTATTTGAAGAAATAATAGCTGAGAACTTCCCTAAACTGGGTAGGAAACAGATATCCTGATGCAGGAGTCACAGAAAACTCCCATCAAAATAAGCAAAAGCAAATCCACATCAAGACATATTGTAATTAAACTGGAAAAATATAGTGATAAACAAACAAACAGAAAAGCATGAAGACAAAAGATGACAGTTACATACAAAGGAAACCCTATAAATCTATCACCAGATTTTTCAGCAAAACTTTCCAATCCAGAAAGGAAGGGTGTAATATATTCAAAGTGTTGAATGGGAAAAATCTGCAGCCAAGAATACTCTATCCAGCAAGGCTAATATTCAGAATAGAAGGAGAGATAAAATTTCCCCGACAAACAAAAAATAAAGGAATTCATGACCACTAAGCCGGCCCAGCAAGAAATATTGAAGGGAATTCTTTGAGTGGAAGTGCGAGACCAAAAGTGACAGTATAGAGGTAGAAAATACAAAAGCAGTAAAAATGAATACTTTTATAAAAAAAATCACCCAACGAACTACTCACCAAAAACAATATAAATTATAATAACATATGCCTAAAATGTGGGGAGGAGAAAAGAATGAGTTTAAACTTAAATGACTATCAATATAGACTGCCCTAGGCAGAAGTTTTATACAAACCTAATGATAACCATCTATCAAAACCCACTTGTAAATATGCAAAGAATAAAGAGAAAGAAATCCAAATATATCATTAAAGAAAATCAGCAAAACATCAGAAACAGCAACAAAAAAATGGATCAGAGAAAGTCTCCCAAAATAACCACAAAACAAATAATAAAATGGCAATCAATACATATCTATCAATAATTACTTTGAATATAAATGGACAAAATGCCTCAATCAAAAGACATAATTTGTCAGAGTGGATAAAAAACAAGACCCATCTATGTTGTGCCCACAAGAGACTCATTGTAGACCTAAAGACACCTGCAGACTAGAAGTGAGAGGTTGGAGAAACATCTATCGGACAAACTGATATCAAAACACAGCCAGTGTAGCAATAATTATATTGGGGAAAAAATCGACTTTAAAACAAAGACTATAAGAAGAGCAAAAGAAGGACACTATATAATAATAAAGGGGACAATATAACAAGAAGATATAACAATCCTAAGTATTTATACATCTAGCATAGGAGCAGCCAAATACATAAAATAGTTACAACAAAGGAACTACTCAAAAATAATACAATAAGAGTAGGGAACTTTAACACCTCACTTACATCAATGGTCAGATCATGTAATCAACAAGGAATCAGTGGCTTTGAATGATGCACTGGACTAGATGAATTTAACAGATATATTCAGAACATTCCATTCTAAAACAACAGAATACATATTGTTTTCAAGTGCACAGGGAATATTCTCCAGAATAGATCACATATTAGACCACAAAACATGTCTCAACAAATTCAAGAAGATTGAGATCATACCTTGCATATTTTCTGATCACAAAGCTATAAAACTAGAAGTCAAGCATAAGCAGAATTCTGAAAAGACCACAGATGCATGGAGTTTAAATAACATGCTACTAAAAAATGAATGGGTTGACCAGGAAATAAAGGAAGAAGTAAAAAAAGTACAAGGAAACAAATGAAAAAGAAAACACAATATTTCGAAACCTCTAGGGCACAGCAGTTCTAAGAGGGTTGTTTATAGCAATACAGGCCCACCCCAAGAAGCAAGAAAATTGTCCAACCTAACCTTTCACCTAATGGAGATAGAAAAAGAACAGCAAAAGGAAGGAAATAGTAAAGATTAGAGCAGAAATAAATGGTATAGAAACTAAAAAACAAAGAGAAACAAAATAAAAACAATAAAATGAATAAAATAGTACAAAAAAAGCCCCAATAAAATTGATAAATCTAGCCAGACTCATCAAGAAAAAAAAGAGAAAGACCCAAATAAATAAAATCACAAATGAAAAGGAAGAAATAAAAAACAAACCACAGAAATACAAAGAATTATAGGTGAATACTATGAAAATCTATATGCCAACAAATTGGACAACCTAGAAATAAGTGGATACATTCCTAGAAATGTATAACCTATCAAAACTGAAACACAAAGAAATAGAAAATTTGAACAGACTGATATCCAGCAAAGAAATGGCATCAGTGATCACAAAGTTCCCAACAAACAAAATTCCAGGACCAAATGGCTTCACAGGCAAATTCTACCAACCATTTAAAGAGAGTTAATACCCATTCTTCGCCAACTGTCCCAAAAAAATACAAGAGGAAGGAAAACTTCCAAATTCACTCTATGAGGCCAACATTAGTCTGATACCACAACCAGATAAAAACACCACCAAAAAAGAGAACTACAGGCCAATATCTCTGATTAACATAGTTAAAAAAAAAAATACTTGACCAAATACTAGCAAAATGAATGCAACAATACATTAAAAAAATACATTAAAAAAATCATTCACCACGATCAAGTAGGATTTATTCTTTTGTTGGAAGGGTGGTTCAATATTTGCAAATCAATCAGTGCGGTACATCAGATTAATAAAAGAAAGGATAAGAACCATATGATCATTTCAATAGTCCCAGAAAAAGTATTTGACAAAGCAGAACAGCCATTCATGATAAAACCCTCAACAAAGTACATTTAGAGGGAGCATACCTCAACATATAATAAAGGTCATATATGAAGAACCAACAGTGAACATCATACTCAATGGGAAAAAACTGAGAGCTTTTCCTCTATACTCAGGAAAAAACACAGGGATGGCCACTCTCACCACTTTTGTTCAACATAGCCTTTTGTTCAACTGGAAGCCTTTGCCTCAGCAATCGGATAAACTAAAGAAATAAAACCAAAAACAATAACAACCAAAATAAATAAAAGGCATCCACATTGTTAAGAAAGAAGTAAAACTTTCACTATTTGCAGATGACATGATGCTCTATATAGAAAACCTGAAAGACTCCACCAAAAAACTATTACTGATAAATTCAGTAAAGTCACAGGATAAGAAATTAATGTACAGAAATCTCTTGCATTTCTATACACCAATAATAAAGCAACAGGAAGAGAAACTAAGAAAACAATCCCGTTTACAATTGTACCCAAAATACTAAGATACCTAGGAATAAGCCTAACCAAAGAGGTGAAATCCTGCACTCTGAACACTATAAAACACTGATGAAAGATATAAAAAATGACACAAAGAAATGCAAAGATATTTTATGCTCATAGATTGGGAGAACAAATATTGTTAAAATGTTTATACTACACAAAGTAATCTAAATGTCTAATGTAATCCCTATCAAAATATCACCAACATTTTTCACAGAGCTAAGAGAAATAATCCTAAAATTTGTATGGAACCACAAAAGACCCTGAATAGCCAAAGCAACCTTGAAAAAGAAAAACAAAGCTGAAGGCATTACAATTGTGTACCTCAAGTTATATTACAAAGCTGCAGTGATCAAAATAGTATAGCACTGGCACAAAAATAGACATATAAATCAATGTAATAGGATAGAAAATCCAGAAATAAGCCCACAGTCATATGGTCAATTATTCTTTGGTAAAGCGGGAAAGAATATCCAATGGGAAAAAGATAGTCTCTTCAACAAATGGTGTGGGGAAAACTGGACAGCAAGATACAGAAGAATGCAACTGGACCACTTTAGTACACCATACGCACACACAAAAAAACCTCAAAATGGGTTAAAAACGTAAACGTGAAGCCTAAAACCATAAAAATCCTTGAAGAGAGCACAGGCAGTAATTTCGCTGCCATCAGCTATAGCAACTGTTTTCTAGATGGGTTGAGGTAAGGGAAACAAAAGCAAAAATAAACTGTTTGAGATTACATCAGAATTAAAAGCTTCAGCATAGTGAAATAAAATGATCAAAAACGCTAAAAGGCAAAATACACAATGGGAGAAGACATTTACAAATGACATATCTGATAAAGGGTTAGTATCCACAATACATAAAGAACTTATTTTTTATTTTTTTTAAGTTTATTTATTGTGAGAAAAAGTGAGAGAGAGAAAGAGAAAGAGAGTGTGTGGATGGGGGAGGGGCAGAGAGAGGGAGAGAGAGAATCCCAAGCAGAGTCTGCACTGATAGTGCAGATGGGGCTCGAACCCATGAACCGTGAGATCATGCATGACCTGAGCCAAAAATGAGATGCATGCCTAACTGACTGAGCCACTCAGGTGCCCAAAAATATATATAAAGAACTTATTAAACTAAACACCCAAAAAACAAATAATCCAATTAAAAATTGGGCAGAAGACAAGGACACCCTTTTTTTTCCCAAAGAAGATATATAGATGGCCAACAGACAGATGAAAAGATGCTCATTATCGCTTATCATCAGGGAAATGCCACTCAAAACTACAATGAGATATCACTTCACACTTGTCAGAATGGTTAAAATCAATAGCACAAGAAATAACAGGTGTTGGTGAGGATGTGGAGAAAGGGTTACCATCTTGCATTATTGGTGGGAACGGAAACTGGTGGAGCCACTTAGGAAAACAGTATGGAAGTTCTTCAAAAAGTTAAAAATAGAACTACCCTATAATCCACAATCACACTACTGTGTATTTACCCAAAGAATACAAAAAACACTAATTCAAATACCCCTATGTGTAAGTAGCCCAAAAGTCTATATATACATGAATGGATAAAGTGGATATTACTCAGCCGTAAAAAAAGAATGGATGTTGCCATTTTCAACCACATGGATGGAGCTAGAGAGTACAATGCTAAGCGAAATAAGTCAGTAGGTGTTGCCCCTGGGTGGCTCAGTCAGTTGAGTGTCTGACTTCAGCTCAGGTCATGATCTCGTGGTTTGTGAGTTTGAGCCCCACGTTGGGCTCTGTGCTGACAGCTCAGAGCCTGGAGCCTGCTTCTGATTCTGTGTCTGCCTCTCTGTCCGCCCCACTCATGCTCTGTCTCAATCTCTCTCTCTAAAATAAATAAACATTAAAAATTAAAAAAAAAGGAGTCAGGGAAGACATATGATACCATATGATTTCACTCATGTGGAAAGTAAAGCAAATCAAACAAGGGGGAAAGAGAGCGAGAAACTAAGAAACAGACAGGTAACTACAGAGAAGAAACTGATGGTTACTAGATGGGAGGTGAGTGGGAAATGGGTGAAATAGGTGATGGGGATTAAGGTTTTCACTTGTCTTGACGAACACTGGGTGATTAAAATAAAGATGTAAAAATAACAACAACAGAATATGCTTCTTTCTCATTTAAAATACCTTGCATCAGCCATGAGTAAGTGTTTACAGTACAAACTTGCTATGGACAGACACTGGGAGATACCTTTTGCTGAATTTACTAAGAGATCCTTTATATATATATAGAGGTCCTTTATATACATAGAGAGATCCTTTATATATATATATATATATATATATATATATATATATATATATATATATATGTATGTATTTCAGTTGTATCCATTACAATTTTATGTTTTTATTATATTCATTTAAATGGAGCAAAAAATCTTTCTTCTTTCCAGATTACAATCTCCTTCACTTTAGAAAGAGAACAAGGTTATTCAGTTTAAAGTAACTATAGGATTGTAACAGTTCATTGTGTAGTTGCAGAACATATCATACAGCAATCATCTGACCCCTCTTTCAAAGAACTATTTGAAGCATCTTTCTCAGGAGGAAATAGAATTATTAAGTTGTCATTATCTCCTAGTGCCACTGAAAGGACATGAGTTCCAATGCCATATTGCCTGACATTTAAACTCATACCTTGGGATATTGAGAAAGAGGAGGGGGTAGGTGAAGGAGAGAACCAGTTTTAAATTGTTACTGTATAGCAAGATGTTAGGATTTTTGCACACACTAAAATTTAACTTGCATTTCATGTAGCAGAAGGAAACAGAGCACATAAAATAAACATTATCATTTTAATTCTTTGCATCCCTGTAAAAGATAGCAATAGACATTTGCCCAAAGAATCCAGGATTGTGAATGACTTTTCTGAAAATGAGTGAGTAAGCTCTGCAGAAAAACCAAAGGAAAATTCTCCTAATGACTAGTGCCTGGTCTGAGAATTACAAAATGATACTGGGGTTGAAAGATAATGTCCAAATCAAGAAAAATGGTGAGCTCAGTGCTAGGAGATCCAGATATGATACATGTTAAGTATTTTTATTCTCAAGTCAGGAAAACCTGGGTTTAAATGCTAGTTTTGCTATTTACTAGCCTCATGGCCTTGAGCAAGTTAACTGGTGCAAACCTTACTTTCTTTATCTATAAAATGAACATAACAATTGTTATCTGCATGCTAATAGTGCATGCAATTAGTGTTTGACAATCATTACTGTATTATAAGAATGCAATAAATATGAGTTGTGGCTATTATAGTAAAAAAATGTAAAAAGTACTTCGAGAATAGAAATAACTTGTTTATGGCATATATGTGATGGATTCATTAGTGTATACTTATCTCCAAGCCCATCAAGTTGTACAAATTAAATGTGTAGATGTTTCCATGTTTCTGCATGTCAATAATACCTCAATAAAATAGTTTAAATTTTTCAATATAATAAATATATAGACTCAGGAACTTAAAAAAATAAGAGAAAGATTAGTATTAGTATATCAAATGAATTATATTTAGTCCTAAAAGTTGGCTGCCTTTTTCTTCTGGAATCCCAGTAGACAGAGCAATGAAGGACTTAGGGAATCAGTATTCAGAGTGCCCATTAGAAGAAAAGAAGACAAATTAGATATGTCAGAGATATTGCAACTGATTTTAAAAGGAGCATTGGAAGATTCTGTGGATGTTATCTTAACAAAATCCCTAGAATAAATTTAATAAGGGATGTCCAACAGTTGTTTCATAAAGCCTATGTCAATGTAATCCTGGAGCATAAAGGTAATTCAAGACAGCAATAACAATCCAAAGTGGGGCCACAGTAATACAGACTATTCATAGTTGTATTCTTTTACTTTCCAGTTTTATTGAGATATAATTCACAAATAAAATTGTAATATATTTAAAGTGTGCAATGTGATTTATATATTTTATATATATATACACACATTATATATAACATATAGTGTATAATTTTATATATTAAATTAACATGCACATACATACATATGTATGTTCACACATATATACATACACACACAAACATTGTGATGGAATATTCCATAGTCAACCTACTTGACACATCTGTCCCTTAATAGTTAGCTTTTGTGTGCGTGTGTGTGTGTGTGTGTGTGCGCGTGTGTGTGTGTGAATGCTAAAGATCTACTCTTTTAGCAAATTTAAATTATTCAATACTCTATTATCAGCTACCCTCACCATGCTGTAAGTTAGAGCCTCAGAATTTATTTTATAACTGAAAATTTGTACCCTTTTACCAATCCCTCTTCATCTACTCCCATCTACTGTGCCTCCCTTCGATCCAGGGATGATTTCTTTTGCTTTGCAAAAGCTTTTTAATTAGATGTAGTCCTACCTGATTATTTTTGCTTTTGTTGTCTCTGCTTTTGGTGTCAAATCCAAAAAATCGTCGAGGTCACTATCAAGGAGCTTACCACCTGTGTGTTCTTTTAGGAGTCCATTTGCTCTTACATTAAAGTCTTTAATCCATTTTGAATTGGTTTTTGTGTATGGTGTAAGATAGAGCTCAGTTTTATTAATTTGCATATGGCTGTCCAGTTTTTCCAGCACCATTTATTGAAAAGGCTGTATTTTCCCCATTGTGTATTCTTCGCACCTTTATCAAAAATTGCTTGATCATACAAACATTGGCTTATTTCTGGTTTCGCTGTTTTGTTCCATTAATCTATGTGTCTGTTTTTATGCCAGTGTTGTACTATTGCTTTGTAATATGGTTTGAAATCCGGAATTGTGATATCTCTGATGTTATTCTTCTTGTTCAAGGTTAATCCGGCTATTTGTGGTCTTTTATGGTTCCATGCTAATTTTTAGGGATTCAGTTTAAATTAAGGACAAAATTGGGGTGCCTGGGTGGCTCAGTCAGCTATGCATCCAACTCTTGATTTTGGTCCAGGTCATGATCTCATGGTTTGTGAAATTGAGCCCCACTTGGGGCTCTGTGGTGACAGCTTGGAGCTTTCTTGGGATTCTCTCTTTCTCTCTTTCTCTTTGTCTCTCCTCTGCACATGCTGTCTCTTCTCTGTCTCTTCTCTGTCTCTCTCTGTCTCTCTCTCTCTCAAAATAAATAAGCTTATTAAAAAACTTTATAAATCAAGGGCAAAATTTAGAATATCAAGATAATTCCAGGGGTAAACTGTTTGTAATAAAACCATTTGAGAAATACTTCATATTGTGTCCTTTATTTTTTTAAAAGCACTAATGAGAAAAAAAGGATTCTAGAGGACAAGCCAATTTAATATTTTTTAATTTTCAATTTAGACTTCTCCACATGTATTGATTCTAGAAGTGTTTTACTTCCATGGTGATTAATAACATTCATGAAGCTAGTATTGTCAGAGCACTAGGAAATACCCATAGAAAGCCTAAAGATAGTATTTAGTAAGTGTTTCATAAGTATAAATATGCTTGATGCAAGCCAAATTTTGATAAAGAACATCGAAGTTAGGGTTGTAAAGGACTCTGGAGTGTATTGATTCACATGATTTAATTATTAACCCTATGGAAGGGCTCTCAAGGATGAATATCTGTTCCTTCATCTATTTATAATAGTAGCAATATCATTAGTTAGCAAATTTACCCTTTGTGATATTGGAGCCCTGGGAGATTACTGCCTTTGACTCCTCACCTTTCTTTAAATCTTTGTAGAAATTTTTGTAGAATTTTCTTATTTAGATAAAAGAACTATATATGCCCTTCACAACATATACAAGTTTTAAAAACATGACATAAACTTCTGTATATGAGTAATACGATGTTAACCAATTTTAAAAGACTGTTATTTATTTTAACTTAGAATAATAGATGAATAGAGGGCAGAATTATAGTACAGTGTACTGATAGAAATGGTCTATTTTCAAACTTTTGGATGTAAAAAAGGAATAGTTTTAGACACCAGGTTGTTGCTTGACCTGTTGGCAGCTACGGCAACGTGCTCTTTAGGGCACTTTGCTTCCTAGAATCTTATTCCAGTTATTTTCTGGTAGGTGATAATCACTGTTGAGCAAAAACCAGCACACTTTAACTTCTACAGGAGTAACCATCAAGAAATGAAAAACCAACTGCTTTAAGAGAGTGTTTTTACAGATATATCTGTTGAACTTAGAGATAGATTCATGTCAAAATAGTCGGGGCCAAAGATCTATTTTTTGCAGCATTGATTTGAAAATGTCAGTTATGGTAGAGTGATCTCTGAAAGTTGGTTGAGAAAATATGTTTCCTTTGTTAACATCAACCTAAAGGATTTTCCTATAATTTTGTATTTATATTGCTATGAAAGGAACAAATATTAGTGCTAGGTACAAAATTATTGTCATTCTAGTGACTGTCATCAGTATTGCATTCATGAATATAGGAGGTTATATAAGGGTCTTGTTTAGGTTTAATGTTTCAAATGTTTTGCTTTGTTTTGTGGGAGGATTTTTATTTAATTTCTCAGGTAAAGACATATTAAAGCCTGCTTTTTTTTTCTGTAACCATTTTAAATGTTTCTATTTTCACTTGGTTTTATATTGATTTAGGTTTAAATATTGTTATCATTTGGCATTATAAAAATAGAGTATTGTGTATCAGTAATCTCCACATTCTGGCATAAAGATTAGTTCTTTTATGAGATGGAGAAATGAGGGAATGGGTAAAATTAATCATTTAATTAGGCAGTATATAAACATCTTTTACAAACCAACTACTGTATCACTGGGGATATGGTAATGAATAAAACAGACACAGTTTATACCCTCTACAAGCTTAGATTGCATGACAGAAGGGTGACATTAAGCATATGATTTCCAATAACTAATATATCATTTTAGATATACAGAGGGCTTTAAAAAATGGACCAGAGATACATCAGATAATCCTTTTTTGTGTGCTTTCAGGACACCACATTTTATCTTAATTAGGCCTGCAATTCCTACTAAGGTCTGTGTGACCTTAGTGATGGAAATGGAAGAAAAACGTTGAGAGGGCATGGAAGGATGTGTGCAGAGTGTTCTGGGTGTGAGATATAATACAACCTAGCACTTGGAAATGCATCAAATAAAACTGCCTTGTCACTTTGCATTGGGGATATACAGTGAAACCACTTCTTTTCATTCAATCATCATTGGTTGAAAATCTACAGAGTACCAGAAACTCTGTAATACAACAAAGACTTAAACAATCCTCCCTTCTTAGATCTTGTTTTAATGGTAAGATAACTCTAGGGATCACATAATTATAATATACTAACATGAAAAGACAGTGCTTAATGACAAGTACAATGTTCTGTAAGGAAAAACAAGAGTAGTTGAGAATAAAAAAGGAAATATGTATAGAAGAGATGGCTTACAGGATATAATTTTACAAGTGAAGAAAGGTTTGAGGATAGAGAGTATCTTAAAGTATAAAAGCAAAGGTTGGACATTAAGAGATAATCTAAACTTTCCAAGGATGTACTAATAATTTTTGGAGGCTACATAAGAGAATAAAGACAGTGGGAAAATAAAGTAAGATGAACTAAAAATACATGGCAAAGGTAAAGAAGCCTGTAGGAAGCATTATAAACAGGGATGGCTGAAGAAGCCTAGAGATAGGCTTGGAGCTGCGTATGAATTTAGTACAGAGGGAATGCTTACTCAGGAGATTCTTCAGGTAATGCTTATAATGCTGTTTCTCATACATGATTGTACATTAGTTTTACCCACTGCCTTCTGCATGGGATTGCATGAGATTCTATTGACAAGGCAGGTTTCATGGGATACCGTGGACATAGAAAAATTTTCAGGTGGGAACCTTTGCCCCTTCCCCCACCCCACATGCTTCTGAAGCAAGTAAAATTTGAGAATAATTGCATAAAATGCTATGGCAAGTTTTTTTCCAGTACCTTTCCTACAATTTGCATACATAGATATATGCATACATATACATCCTAAGGAAGAAAACAATGGTTTTGAGTGTACATCTTTGTATTGAGGTATAAGTGAGATACAACATTATTTTAGTTTCAGGTGTTCACCATAATGATTTATTTGTATACATTGTGAAATGATCATAGCATTGTCTATACTGTCTGTTACCATACAAATTCATATTTGTCCTTATGAGAACTTTTAATATTTTCTTTCATAAAAATTCCAAATTTTAATAAAATTTTATTGACCATAGTCCTCATAGTGTGCATTACTATGTATGCATACTATGCAGCACCATGACTGACTTATTTTATAACTGGAAGTTTCTACGTCTTGATCTCCTTCACCCATTTTGCTCCCTTCCCTCTGGCAGCCATCAATCTGTTGTCTGTATCTAGGAATTTTGTTTTGTTTGTTCATTTGTTCTGTTTTTTAGATTCCAGATATAAGTGAAATCACACATTATTTGTCTTTCTCTGAATTTTCACTTAGCATAATACTTCCGGGATCCATCCACATTGTCACAAATGGCAAAATTTCATTGTTTTTGTATAGCTGAGTACTATTTCATTGTGCAGATCTTGCTTGGCTTATGATAGAGTTATATCCCAACGAACCCATTTGAGTACAAAACATCATTAGTTGAAAATCCATTTAGTACACATAAACTACTGAACATCATAGGTTAGCCTAACCTACCTTAAATGCATTCAGAACACTTACATTATACTATAGTTGGGCAAAAATATGTAACATAAAGCTTATTTTATACTGAAGTGCTGAATATCTCATGTAATTTATTGAATAATGAAATGGTTATATGGATACAGAATGGCTTAATGTATCAGTTGCTTATCCTCGTTATCATATGGCTGACAAGGAGCTGTGCCACAAGTCACTATTCCTGATAAAAATAAAAATTCCAAGTATGGTTTCTACTGAATGAGTATCATTTTGCTAACTCAAAAATTATTACATCAAGCTGTTGTAAGTTGGGGACTATCTGTGTGTATATGTGTGCGCGTATACACACTTACTGACATACATATACATATATATGTATATATACACAGATATACACACACACACACACACACACATATATACACACACACATCACAGATATATATATATACCTCATCTTCTCCATTCATCAGTGGACATTTGAGTTGTTTCCATATCTTAGTTTTGTAAATAATGCTGCAGTGAGCATACAGAGTACATATAGCTTTTCGAATTAGTGTTTCATTTTCTTCAGATAAATGCCCAAAAGTAGAATTGCTGGAGTATGGTAGTTCTATTTTTTAATTTTTTGAAGAACTTCAGTAATGATTTCCATACTGGCTGCACCAACCAACAGTGAACATGAGTTCCTTTTTCTCCATATCTTTCCTAACATGTTTTCTTCCTTTTCTTTATGATAATAGACATTCTGACAGGTATCAGGTAGTATCTCATTGTGGTTTTAATTTGTATTTTCTTGATGTTGAACATCATGTCATGTGCCTATTGGTTATCTGTATGTCTTTTTTGGAAGAAATATCTACTCAGATGATCTGCCCATTTTTAATTAGATTGTTTGGTTTTTTGTTGTTGTTGAGATTTATGAGTGTTTATAGGTTTTTATATGAACCCCTTATCAGATACATGATTTGCAAATATTTTTCCCATTCCATAGGTTGCTTATTATTTTGTTGATGGTTTCCTTCATTGTGCAGTTTGATGTAGTGACACCTGTTTATTTTTGCTTTTTTTGTCATTGCTTCTGGAGTCAGATCCAGAAAGATATTGTTAAGACCAATGTGAGGGAGCTTATCTATGTTTTCTTTTTGGATTTTTATGGTTTCTGCTCTTATATTCAAGTTTTTAATCCTTTTTGAGTAAATAAATACGTTCCACCTTTAGAATCTGTGACTATAAGATAGTTAGTAAATTTGGAGAACATAATAGAACTTTGATTGCACTAACATATTACTTTCTTTAAAAATATCTTAGATAAGTGAAGATCTTAAACCACTTTATTCAAGATCCACAATATTTAAACAAATTTTTTGAAAGAGAGAATGAGAGGGAGGGGGGGAGAGGGAGGGATATCGAGAGCTGGGGAGAGAGGCAGAAAGAGAGAAAGACAATCTTAAGTACGCTCCATGCTCAGTGTGGAGCTCGACATGGGACTTGATTCCAGAACCCTAGGATCATGACCTGAGCTAAAATTGAGTCAGATGCTCAACCCACTGAGCCACCCAGGCACCCCTCAAGAGCCATGATTTAAAAAAAAAATTAACAATTTGGGGCGCTTGGGTGACTCAGTCAGTTTAGTGTCTCACTTTAGCTCAAGTCATGATCTTGCAGTTTGTGGCTTCGAGCCCCGCGTTAGGCTCTGTGCTAATAGCTCAGAGCCTGGAGCCTGGTTTGGATTCTGTGTCTCCCTCTCTCTCTGCCCCTCCCCCGCTTGTGCTCTGTCTCTCTGTCTCTCAAAAATGAATAAATGTAAAATCAAAATTAAAAAAAAAAACAAAACATTAACAATTAAAAATAATACACAATTTAGCTGAAATAAATCAGGTTTGACAGATAAGTTAATTACCCTATTTTAGTTTAAAGCACATATATACAAAAGGTTTTCAAAGCATTGCCTTGTGACTTGATTTACATGTAGCAAAGAAAAGAGAATTCTTCAACCCCAAATGGTTCTGCCTTGACTGTCAAATGGAAAATATAGGTGGTATTTCTTTATGATGTATTTTTTGGTATTTTTAGATCCTTCCTTTAAATGAGGTGGAGTAGTTTCTGCCCTTTCCACTTCATATCGTCTTTCACATATTGCTGATGTAAAAGCTATCCCAGTATACTGTGTCTAGCTTTCCTGCTTGGGATTTTTTCTCTCTCTGTCTCTGTCTCTGTCTCTGTCTCCCTCTCTCTCTCTCTCCTGCTTGCACTCTTGCTCTCTCTCTCAAAATAAATAAATAAACATTTTAAAAGAAATTAAAGCTTACAAAATTTTAAGATTGTGAAACACACAAGCACACTTTCCATTAGCCATCAGAGCTAAGTGTCATGTAGCTTTTGGGAAACCATTGTATATTTATGAGAAAATGAGAATGGCAAATAAACTCTTCGTGTTATTATGTAAATAGTTTTCATCTCATATTATGTAAATAGTTTCATACACCTTGAATGTGTGTAAGGAACAGTCCGGGTTCTCACACCATACTTTAAGGACTACTAGGATTTAAGTGAGGGGCACCTGGATGGCTCAGTTGGTTATGCATCTGACTCTGAAGTTCGGCTCAGGTCATGATCTCATGGGTTTGTGAGTTCAAGCCCCACATTGGGCTCTGAGCTGGCAGTGCAGAACCTGCTTGTGATTCTCTCTCTCTCTCTCTCTCTCTCTCTCTCTCTCTCTCTTTCTCTCGCTCTCTCTCTGCTCCTCTCCCCCTGTGCACTCTGTCTCTCAAAATAAATTTTAAAAAAGTAGTATGTCAAATAGTAACTGCTTAGCAGCTCAATACATATTTGAATGAATAAGCAATAACAACAAAAGAAAACAAGTATTTCCATAATGCCTTACAGTTCACTAAGAACTTTTTATGTCCATTTCTATTTTAAGAAAGTTTAAGGGGCACCTGGGTGGCTCAGTCAGTTAAGCATCTGACTTCAGCTCAGGTCATGGTCTCGCGGTTGGTGAGTTCGAGCCCCACGTTGGGCTCTGTGCTGACAGTTCAGAGCCTGGAGCCTGCTTAGGTTTCTGTGTCTCCCTTTTCTCTCTGCCCCTCCCTTGCTCACACTCTGTCTGTCTCTATCAGAAATGAATAAACTTAATTTTTTTAAATAATAAAATAAAAAAAGTTTAAGGAAGCAGAAGTATCAAGGAAAAGAGTTGTTACAGGCAATATTAGAGCATGTTGGAAAGCTGAGGAGAAAGACCTATAACCTAGTGACCATGATTAAGGAATATGTAACAGACAGAAAGGATTCATTTAAAATAGACACATATATAAAGACACTGAAATGACAAGGTTGAATTTTTGTTATACTGCAGACAGTGGCATAATACTGTCCTGCAGTAAAGGAAATATGATGTAGTAGTACAATATATGGGGGAATAGAAGAGGAATATTATGAATAGTGAAGAAGAAATCATTTTCAAAAGAAAATCTTCAAAGGAGGATTGCTTGAGGAAATTTTGCAGTGGAAAACATACTGCCTTCAAAAAAATTAGGTAAGATTTTAAATTTATTATCTGATGTAAGAAACACTAAAAGTACAAAATTTTAAGAAGAAACTTACATTATGGGGTGCCTGAGTAGCTCAATTGGTTAAGCGTCCAACTTCGGCTCAGGTCAGGATCTTGCAGTTCATGAGTTTGAGCCCCGGGTTGGGCTCTGTGCTGATAGCTCAGAGCTTGGAGCCTGGTTCGGATTCTGTGTCTCCCTTTCTCTCTGCCCCTCCCCTGCTAGCATTCTGTCTTCGTCTCTCAAAGATAAAAGAAACATTAAAAAAAATTTTTTTAAAGAAATTTAAATTTGAGGGTGGGAGTTAGAAATGGCAAAAGAATATTTCAACAGTTCTTTTATAATCTGAAAGTAACTTAAGAAGGTTTCTGGCACACTAATGTATCATGACTGTGACTTCACATGCATCATTCTATAAAAAGTTGTTGCATTTGGACTGGAATCTAGTTACTCTTATCACCTATGTAATTGCATTCAAATGTACTCTGCGCTATAAATTAACTACAGTCAAGTTGTTGTGGTTAAACAATGTATGATTTATGTTTGAGTCACATAAATGAATTAGAGTCTTTTTTCAAAGTGTTGATGGGAAATGGCTTCTTTTATGTATGTTGCTCTACCATACCCATTATTCCTACGGAAAGTATCTAAGTGCTACATAGTATCCAATCATTTGACTGAGAGAATGTTTAAAAGAGAAATTGAGATCAGCCATTATGAGTCTAAACCCTAGATGCTTCTAGATGAAGCAGTTATCATGCTATTGAAAACAAACACAAATAAACTTTAGTAAGCCATAGTGTTTTACCTCCTTTGATATTATATTTACATTATTTGCACAGCAAGATGAATAAGTAATCCCTGTGGAGATATGAAGGAAATCATTTATTTTTCTGTTAGATACACAAATGTGTATTATATAATACATAATGGCTTTTAATTGGGATACATGAAAATTGAATATCACTACCATGTGTGACATGTGAATTATAATGTGATATTTATAAATATTTTAGTAGTTACCATTTACCAGATGGGAGTAATGTGTGTTTTCTCAAGTCTGAAACATCTTTTTTATGACGATGGTTTACACTTGAGGTAATTTATTCTGTCTTTGCAATGCAGATGCAAGTTCTCCACACTGTACATAGTATTCCAAGCTTTTAGGAAATCAAACAATCCTAAACATGAGTACACATGAAGACAAATGTTACCAATTCATTTGACTAATGAATAGTAAATTGAAATTTACTATGAAATTGAAATGAATAGTAAATAGAAAATTGAAAATTTTTCTCAGTGTGTGCTATAATTTGAAATAAAGAGACTGAGCAAACTTCCCATGTTCATTTTTGCGAATCATACATAACTTTCTAAAAAATATCTCTAAAGCTGATATTCGAACATGGAGGAATGGCATTGAAGCCCATCTTCTAGTAGACACATTAAAATGTTATTGCCTGTTTTCAGGTGGTAAAGTAATAGCATTATTCTTTATCTGAATTGTATAATGCAGAAGGAGTACCTCCCAGAGACTGCAACTCCTCCTGTGAAAGAAGCTCTCCTTCATTTTTCTCTCTCTGGGCTCCTTTCCTCTACTCTCAGACTCCTAGCACTTCATCAGCATCCTTCTAAAATGCTTTCGGTTTCCTTCAAGCCACCTGGACTAGGCTTGGTGTGAGTTCTGTAGTTACCAGTACCAACCACAGAAATAAAGCATTTATCTTGTCTCTATTTCCTTTTATACTCCTTGGCTTGGTGGCGTATCTTGGCTGGCACCCTATGTATCAGTCGGTGTGTCTGGGAACGTGGTGGCAGCCAAACTGTGAGCCTTTCCGTGAGCATGTGTAATTCTAGCATTTTGTGATGCATGGTTGAAGAGTGGCTCTTCTGTGCTTTCCGTCATTTTAATGAGGTATCTCTGATTTACAGATTTGGTAAACACCACTTGGCACTGTCACGTTTAGATTTTGGTTCTTATTTCATCATGTGTGTTTTGAGTCCTGGATGCTGTAGAAGAAGAAAAAACTTCATCTTTCTCCTCCTACTGTATCAGCAGACAACATAGGAAAGGAGATAAAGCAGAATTAGAAATGACTTTTTTAATCAAACAAGATTAAAAGGTTTCAAGTCTCTTAGGATAAAATACCAATTATAGCAAGGTACATACACACACACAACAAACAACACAACTCCGAAACAAAATAAATCCTTTTTTTTAACCAGTTGTTAAGAGGATTATCATTAAATCTGAGACTCAAGAAAGTAATCTCCTAGCATTTAAAGCCCTAAGTGAAATTTGGCAGTTTTAAAATGTCCCAGGGAAACATACATCTTTGAGCAATGTGATGGAATTAAAGTGCTATGAGCATGTGCAAGCGAAGCTGAATTAAAGGCACAAAATTTAAAAGGATATATTATTTCATACATAAATCGTTGGCATCCACTTTATAAATGGGAATTAGATTTGTAGTCTATAAAAATCCTTAGGTAGCTGTGATTTACATTTTTCTATTCGTTGTTACAGTTTAATATTTCTCTTAATGCAGTGAAATTTGTTTATGCCACTTTTTGAGAGACTGAAATGAAAATATTACAAACAGGAATACATTAATGAAAATGTTAGAAATAGGAATACCGCAATGACATAATCACATCAACATCTTTGCAAGGCTGCAATAGTAGGGAGCTTAAAATATTTGGAATTAATGGCTTTTTTTTTTCTAGGTGGCCGCATGTCTAAAACTGTAGAATTGAAGAAATAGATTATTAACATTCAGTAATTATTAGATCCTGTTAGTTTTGGCATTAGATCCAGAGAAGCTCTATCTGGAGGAATGCTGTACAAATGCTGCATAGGGTGAGATATAATGAAATAATAAATGATTTAAAATCAGGACACTCAGTCTCTCATTTCACTTTAATCCTTGTTAGAGTCAATAATCTTTTACAAATCATTGCTTTTGTGGTATAGGTCTTCTCCTGTGAAAACATTTAATTCCTGATCTTCTATATTGATACAAATTATTTCTTGAAAAAAAAATAATTTCAAATGCTTACTATCTAAATATCTAGGTGGCTTTGATAAATTCAGGTTCCCAGCTGCCATTCCAGAGATCTAAGTCTTGTTGATACAGTAAGTCTAAGTTACAGGAATTTGGCTTTCTCATTTGTACCCCATAGCATTGTGATACGGGTGGACCACATTTTGGTGCTACATTAGAAGGGTTGGCTAAGTCCTCAATTATCCTCAGATTCCAGTTGGAACAGTTTTTATGAAAGCCAATGACTTACATTAATTCTTAAAAAGTACCAGAAACAAAAATATTACTTTGAGAGATACTATTTGGAATTGTATAATCCTTTTCCTTCAGAGGTGGTGTATACTAAAAGCCTTCAGTGAGCAATTGGGTGTGTATGCCTTTTCTTATTTTATTCTGCAAAGTAAAATAATTGATACCAAAGCCATATGCAGCCTCCCTGCTGGGAATGGCCAGCAAACCCTGTGCCACCCACGAAAAAGATTACTCCACACTTTGCTAAGAAAGAGGAGAAGGCACGGGGATCAGTGTTCACAGATGGAGACCCCACTCGCCTCACTAGTATTCCCATCTATTGCAGTGTCAGGCCAACCACAAATCTCAGTTGGCTTGCTGTGTACAGAGGGCATGTAACATTTCAGGCATGCAAAAACAAAGGGTGCATGACTTAAAGGTGAACAATCAGGAGACTACTCAAATCAGAGATATACAGCAAGGATCTTTGTGTCCTATTGTTTTGCTAAACTTTGTATACAATGTATAGATAAAGGAGTTCCCCAAGGATTGCAGAAATACCCTGGAGGGCTGCCCCTGGGTGTTCTGGAGTCTGGGCAGTTAAGCAGGCCTCAGGTATTCCAAGAGACCCACATCCCCTTCCAAACTTAACTGCAGCCCACCAGAAATCTCCGTGTTACATTTTAGCTAGCCCAGCATTGTGTATAATCTCATCATCCTCAGTAATAACCCCAACATTTCCCAAGTGGTATCTTTTCAGTTAAAAATCAAAGAAATAGTTCAAAGAAATGTTTGAAAATCTCTTGCTCCACTGTAACATTTCTATATTTGAACAATGAATTTAATATTTTTGCTTCTCTTGGTACCCTGCTTCTATAAAGAAGTGACCTAAATGGGTTACTTGTATGTGCTGTAGGGCCACCAATTCTGTCTTAATAACCAATCCAAACAGGAAATGAACACTGAAACCCCAAAACAACTGGCTTGCCAAGGAATTATGATCCCAAGATCTGCTCTTGTGTAATCAGTTCGAGTGTGAATGGTTTATCTGGGTTCACACATGGTCAGCTTGTAATCTTCCTAGCAATCCTTTTCCACATTAATCTAGGCTGTACTTAATAACTGCTTTTCCCACATAATGAACAAGTTAATTGCAAAATTCTGCTTCCATTGGAACTGTCAGGTAAACTTTGCTGAATTAAAACCAACTGAAATTTTCCTGTCAGAAATGTACTTACCTCTTTCTCAAATGTAAATTTGCACATTTTAAATACTTCCAAATATATAGTTTTTTTCTTAGCAGGCACCATATATTATTTAGTAATAATGAGATAGCTGATGACCTGTGTTATCTTTCCACAGCTGTAATATCACATGTGCAGAAGTAAGGGTTACGAGCCAATTTGAGGAGCTTTTGATATCTTTCAAGATGCATCTAATATTACCAGATTGTTTTATTTCCAGATCAAAGGGCTCATTACTATTACTCTACATTTAGATGAGGATTAGTTTATTAGTGCTTAAGTATTAACATAGTTTAGTTACAAAAAAGTGTAATGTTCCAAATGCATTCATTTCTCATATAAACAGGTGCAGTTTTATACATGAGCTGCATTTGGATGCCTGATTTGCCAAAGATATTTTCTCTAGGACAGTGTAGGCCAAGTGCAACCAGAAAGGTTATTGCCCAAGAGAAAACATTTGTAGTTCACAGTTCATTTTTGTACCTTATCACTTACATAATATGGTACTCAGACACATATATGTGTGTGTGTATATATATATATGTATATATATATATATATATATACATATATATGTACAACTTAAAATTTTTCCCTTAGCAGTTCTGACAGCTCTAAGTTTCCCTCCTGAAGGAATGCATAGGCATGCCATTTTAATTTTATTTTCCTTTTATCTTCTTTGCTTTATGCAAACTAAGGACTATGAAGAAATAGTCAAAGTATAGATGGGCAGGGCTGCAGTCAAATGAATGAAGCTTCTGAGCTGGCATTAGTGAGATGATTCTGGAGAAGTTCTTACCAAATTGCAATCTTGCAACTATACAAAATCGTTTAGGGAAAACCTAGGGTTCATCTTTTTAAATACCATGGTTGGGTTTTTAAGAATGCTACATAATGTTATGCTTGTAAACACCTTATAGTGATGAAGCCCAGAGTCTCTTCATTACTAACATGTTTTAGGCGTTTGGCCCTGCTGTATCAAAGTTCTAACCCTGGTTATTATTTGTTTTACTTAAAAGGGCTTGTGTTACTTGTGACCATAAAATATCTGAAGCATAGTGATCGCAAAGAAAAACAAGGCATACCTGAGGTACTCATAGTTGAATACAGGAGTCTAAATGCCCAGCAAGTAGCTTTTTACACAATACATATTTACATCATAATATTAAAAATTTTTTTAATGTTTACTTATTTTTGAGAGAGAGAAAGAGAGCGTGGTGGGGGGCTATGGAGGGAAGGGGCAGAGAGAGACAGAGACCCAGAATCCGAAGCAGGCTCCAGGCTCCGAGCTGTCAGCACAGAGCCCCACGCGGGGCTTGAACCCATGAACCATGAGATCATGACCTGAGCTGAAGTCAGACCCTCAACTGATTGAGCCAACCAGGCACCCGCCCCTACACCATCATATTAATCAATAATATTTGTTTTGCTGGATGCTGATCTGATATCTTAGTTGTATATGAAGAGATTCCAGATGCTTAATAAGGGAGTTTAAATATTTATATTAGTCTATCATTTAGAATTGCTACAAAAATGTAAGAAGATAGTGTAATAACTACCACTCAATAATCTGCATCAAATTATAGGCTATCTTATAGATACCAAACCCAAACGTAGACAGGGGCCAAGAAGTATTATCTTATGTGCTGGGTGGGTGGGGCCATCTAGATGCAGACGTGATCTGCAGGCAAAGGGCAAAGTGACACCAATGCCTGGAGTCAAAAACCTACATGGAGCTGACATCAAGTATCAGGGGCAGTAAGAGACATTTAGGGCGTATGTGTTAGGAAAGGTGAGGCTATAGTTAAGAAATCAGAACCTGAAAGGATTGAAACAAGTCAAGCAGCTGTGTATGAAATCAGGTAACCAAAAGGCTTGTGAAGCAAGCCATCAACGGAGCAAGATCTAGTCACTAGTTCTTTTTATTTGGCAGGTACACGGATTTGAGAAATGGTTCTCAAACTTTTGGGAATCAGGTGCTGTTTTCATTTATAAATTAGTGAAGGCCCCATAGAATTTTTGTCTGCATGAGTTATATATCTTTTAGTGTCTGCTAGATCAGAAATTTGAACTTAGAAAATGTTAATTCATTTTAAAACCATAGTATTAAATAATAAACACATTGCATGTTAATATAAATAACATTTTTACTGAAAATTATGTTTTGAAACAAAAACGATTTCATGAGAAAGCACTTTTTAAAGTTGTGCAAATCTATTTTATGTTTATCTTAGTAGAAGATCCTACATTTAATGTATTTCAGTATTTTGTTTGTTAAAGTATATGAGGGAAATCCAGCTTCACACAGATCTATTTGGAAAAGAAAGGAGTATTTCAGATAATTGTGGGTGATTTTCTTTGATACGACACAGAACTCAACAAGTAGAAGTTTCTACAGAAGTTGTAGTTGCAATGTAGAATCTTGAAATCATGTCAGTAAGCTTTTTACTCTGCTAAATGATAATCCATAGGTCTAGGATGCTCTTTGAATGCATATTTACCCACGAATAACTTTGTAAAATGCATGGATTAGTTTGAAAATATTGTTTCACTCAGTTATGCAAGTCTCCATATTTTTGCGTATTTCATTATATAATATCAAAACATTACAGTCAATGTCATCACTGATATCATCCAAAAACTATTTAGGTTTTGATAACCTGTCAAGTGCACTATGGCACATACAAGTTGTTTTAAAATTCTCATTCTGATTTAAAAATTTTCAATTTTGAGTTAACAAGTAATATGATTTGTTTTACTTAAAGTGACAAACTCATTTCATTCATTTAAAAAAAGTTTTTTTTAATGTGTATTCATTTTTGAGAGATGGAGGGAGATAGCGTGAGTGGGGGAGGGGCAGAGATAGAGACACAGAATCTGAAGCAGGCTCCAGGCTGTGAACTGTCAACACAGAGCCTGATGCAGGGCTCGAACTCATGAACCATAAGATCATGACCCAAGCCAAAGTCAGATGCTTAACCAACTGAGCCACCCAGGCACCCCTTATTTCATTCATTTTTGAGACAAACTCATTTCACTCATTTTTGAGAAAACATCTATCAGATACTCAAGTCCAAGTTACCAGTTTTTCTGTCATTCATTATTCTGAGTAATGATGATGTTTGGGGTTCCTGGGTGGCTCAGTCAATTAAGCATCTGACTTGATTTTGGTTCAGTTCCTGATCCTAATGGTTGGTGGGATTGATATTTTATGAAACAAATATTTCATATTTATTTTATATGAAAATGATATTTTATGAAAACACATGGCTAATTCAGCTTGTATCGTAAACATAACACAACTACTTTATAAGTACTTCTCATTTTATCAGATAGACTATTAAAAAGAGAGTTAAGATTCAGTAAAATTTTAACTTTTTACTGTTTTATCAAGGAGATTATTAAGCAAACTGATTTTATATATTTGTCTGTCTGTCTGTGTCTATCTACTTACTGATTAGAAGTGAGTATGTGGCTATTGACCACTAGTACATTCCAGTGACACTGCCTTAATTAGGACTAAGTACGAACAGTTTTACCCATCTTTGCTTTAGCAACATCAGTGCATGTGTCAGTGCAAAGAAAAAGGAAAATAATATCTCTAAAAACATTATAAAAATACTTTGACCTCAGGGATTCCCTGAAAAGGTCCTAAGGACTGCCAGGGACCTCACATCATACTTTAAAAACCACTATTTTAGTTAGAGTACTTTAATTGGTTTTATAAAAATGTCATGCATTGAATTTTTAAAATATTCTTTTGATTTTTTTTTTTGCTCATGTCATGCAGAGAAAAAGAAGTAGCCTTGCAATATTTTTCTTATATAGCATAAATCAAGTTTTAAGTTGGTCAGTCGTTCAAATACTCATTAAAGGTTTATTATTTTGGGGCATTGTTTTAGAAACTAGACAAACTCTCTTTGTAAACGTGACATGAGGGCAGAAATTATTATTTTTTCTTTCTGCCACTTTTGAACATATAGACAGAGTACCTACCAAAAATGGGTAAAATATTACCCTGCTCTCTGCCCACCACCTCCCTTTCCTGTCTCATCTCCCCTCCCTGCCTCTTCCCGTTACCTCATTTTTATAATTCTTATCCATGCCTTGAGTAACAGGTCCATACATGGCAATAACTATCCAAATGAAATGGAGTTGTGTTATTACAGGTGTTTGTTTGTTTGTTTGTTTGTTTAAAGCTGATACCTTTGACAATTATGCTAGGTCTCTTGGTATTTTTTCAAGAAGCTTACTTTATCTTTTGGCTTCCAATATACATATGGATTACATTCCCTTGCTCCAGTGCATAGGAATTTAAGGAATGTCTTATTTTTCTTTAATTTTTTAATTTTATTTTTAATTTAATTTCTTAATTAAATCATAGAATTTATATAAACTAAAAGTGTTCACCCATTTTTCCCAGTCCCAGATACTAGTGAGATCAAGTGTACTGTAGTTCTCTACCTGACCTATTTTACTTAGCACAATGCCCTTGAGGTTCATCTGTGTTTTGCAAATGGCAAGATTTCGCTTTTTTAGGGCTTAATATATATTAAGCCATGGATATTACTATATACTATAAAATTTTGTTGATGGTTTCCTTTGCTGTGCAGTAGCTTCTTTGATATATAGTCCCACTTGTTTATTTTTGCTTTTGTTGCTTTTCCTTTTGGTATCAGAGTCAAAAATAGCATTGCTAAGATCTATGTCTACCTCTGTTTTCTTTAAGGACTTTTATTATTTCAGGTTTTACATTCAAGTTTTAATCCATTTTTAGTTAATTTTGTGAATGGTATATGCTAGTGGTCTAGTTTCATTCTTTTGCATGTGACTAATTTTCCCAGCACCATTTATTGAAGAGACTGTCCTCTCTCCATTATATATTCTTGGCTCTGTAGTCCTAAATTAATCCTGCATATATGTGTGGGTTTATTTCTGAGGTCTCCATTCTATTCCACTCATCTGGGTGTCTGCCTTTACCTCAATATCTGTTTTGAGGTATGATAACCTCATACCTCATACCACAGCCTTAAGGCTGTTTTAATTATGATAACTTTGTAATATAGTTTGGAATCAGAGACTATTATGTCTCCAACTTTGTTCTTCTTTCTCAAAATTCTTTTGGCTATTTGGGGTCTTTTATGGTTCCATATAAATCTTTGTTCTATTTCTGTGAAAAACAACATTGAAATTTTGATAGGGATTGCATTGATTCTGTATATTGCTTTGGGTAGTATAGACATTTAAAAAATTTAGTGTTTATTTATCTTAGAGAGAGAGGGAGAGACAGAGCATGAGTGGGGGAGGACCAGAGAGAGAGAGAGGGAGACACAGAATCTGAAGCAGGCTCCAGGCTCTGAGCTGTCAGCACAGAGCCCAAAGCAGGGCTCAGACTCACAGACCGTGAGATCGTGACCTGAGCCAAAGTCAAACACTTAACTGACTGAGCCTCCCTGGTGCCCCAGGGTCATATAGACATAATATTAAATATTCTAATCCATAAGCATGGACTGTCTTTCCATTTGTTTCTGTCTTCTTTAATTTTTATCATTAATATCTTATGGTTTTCAATATACAGGTCTTTCATTTCCTTGATTAGATTCATTCCTAGATATTTTATTCTTTTTAATATAATTATGAGCGCAATTGTTTTCTTAAATTCCCTTCCTAAGAGTTTATTAGAAACAATAATTTTTTGCATATTGATTTTATATCTTGCAACTTTATTGAATTTGTTTATTAGTTCTAACAGTTTATTGATTTAGTCTTTAGGGTTTTCTCTGTATAGAATCATGTCATCTGTAAAAAGTGACAATTTAAATGTTCCTTTCTAATTTGGATGCCTTTATTTTTTTCTGCCTACTTTCTCTGGCTAGGAATTCCAATACTATGCTGAATTAAAGTGGCAAGAGGGGTATCCCTGTCTTGTTCCTGATCCTAGAGGAAAAGCTTTCAGCTTTTCACCATTGAGTATAATGTTAGCAGTGGGCTTGTCATATATGGCCTTTATTTTGTTGAGGCACATTTCCTCTATATCCACTCTGTTGATAGTTTTTACCATAAATAGATTTTGAATTATGCCAAATTCTTTTTCTGCATCTTTGGAGATTATTATATGATTTTTATCCTTCATTTTGTTAATGTGTTATATCATGTTGACTGATTTGCATGCTTGGAATAAATCCTACTTGATCATGGTATATGATCCTTTTAACGTATTGAATTTGGTTTGCTAACATTCTGTTGAAGACTTTTGCATCTGTGTTAATCAGGGATATTGGCCTATAATTTTTCTTTTCTTATGGCATCCTTGTCCATGGTTGTTTTCAGAGTATTGCTGACTTTATAAAATGAGTTTGGATGAATTTCCTTCTATTTTTTGGAAGAGTTTGAGATTGATTGGTATTATTTGATTGTATGGTAGAATTTATCAGTAATGTTGTTTGATCCTTCACCTTTGCCCGTTAGGAGGTTTTGGTTACTGATTCCATCTTATTACTAGTAACAGTCTGTTCAGATTTTCTATCTCATCATGATTCAGTCCAGGTAGGATATATGTTTTTGGAAATTTATCCATTTCTTCTAGGTTTTCCAAATTGTTTGCATATAATGATTTAGAGTAGTCTGTACGATCTTCTGTATTTGTGTTATATCACTTGCAGCATCTCCTTGAAATAAAGATAACTACGTTTATTGCGTGTCTTACATGTATTCGATCATCACAATAACCCAAGATATAGGCACTATTACCAGTCCTATTAACAGATGAGGAAACTGAGTCATATAAAGTTTCTTATGTCCTCAGTGATAAGTCCTGAATCCCAAGCAGATAATTTGTCCTCAGTGATAGCCCTCTTTAGTACACAATGCCACTTCCCAGAAACCATCCTAAAGACTCTCCATGATCTCTTTTTCACTATTTAAAATATTAAAACACCTTTAAATTGTTCTCTTTGTTACCCTATCTTTTTTTTTGTCATCTGTCAATCCATGACCAGTTTAAAGAATGAAATATTTTGCTAAATATATGTATTATGCTCCTACTACTTGGCTCATAGCTGAGACTTTAGTTTTGTTAGGGTCTTGAATAGATAACCTTTTCCCTTTCTAATGATGCTGTTGCTGTCTCTTCCCTTGGTACTTTGCCTAATTTTTTGCTTAGCATGAGGTAGACACAACCAGGTCAAAGTGCAAAATTTCAGCCTCTAGCTCTTCTGCTCCTGGCATTTCTCCATGGCTCCTTCATTCACTCATGCTCATAGAATGGCAAATATCTGCCATGGTTTTGTCCTTGGTCAGACCTCCATGCCACACTTCAACAACTTCTACATGAGTTGGGTCACATCTTCCTATCTCTCTAATATTGTCCTTTTGTTTTTGTTTTCCTTTCTAATCCTTTGAAAAATAAAACCACATTACTTTAAAATATTAAATGGCTTGTTTTCAATAACATAAAGATATGTCTTTTACTTAAGATCTCTGTGTTTTTAATATAACTATATTATTCTAAACATGGCTATACTGATAAGTTTATTCATATGAAATTTATAGTAGGATGTGTTCTATCCCATATTTAGCCCATTGTCATGAAGTGTGATTACCCAAGGAATGTTTATTTTATGGTTGGGATAGAATAAAATTCTCTGTATCTTACGAAAAAGGGCAGTCAAATGGTAAATGAAAGAATTGCGTTTCAAATATCTTTTTTTCTAAATTAAAATGTACTAGTACAGGTATACCTCATTTTACTGAACTTAATTTTATTGCACTTAGTGGATATTGCATTTTTCATAAATTGAAAGTTTGTGGCAACCCTGCATCGAGTCTGTCAGTGCCATTTTCCCAACAGCATGTGCTCACTTTGTGTCTCTGTGTCACATTTTGGTAATTCTCCCAATATTTCAAAAATTTTTTTATTATAATTATATTTGTTATGATCAGGGATCTTTGATTTACTATTGTAATTGTTTTGCAGCACCATGAACCACACCCATTTAAGATGGTGAACTTAATGGTACATGTTGTGTGTACCATTGGCTGCTCTACCAATTGGCTCTTCCCCCATCTCTCTCCCTCTCCTTGGGCCTCCCTATTGGCTAAGACACAACAATATTCAAATTAGGCCAGTTCATAACCCTACACTGGCCTCTAAGTGTTCAAGGGAAAGGAAGAGTCACATGTCTCTTCATTTTATATCAAAAGCTAGAAATTATTAATGTTAGTGAGGAAGAAATGTTGAAAGTGAGATAGGCAAGATATCACTGGCTTTTCCCAGTTAGCCAAGTTGTAAATGCAGAGGAAAAGATCTGAAAGGAAATTAAAAGCACTATTCCAGTAAGCACATGAATGATAAGCAAGTGAAACAGCCTTAATTGTGATATGGACAAGTTTTAGATCAAACCAGCCACAACATTCTCTTAAGGCAAAGTCTAATCCAGTGCAAGACCCTAAGTCTTTTTGATTCTGTGAAGGAGAAAAGAAGTGAGGAAGCTGCGGAAGAAAAGTTTTACGCTAGCAGAATTTGGTTCACGAGGTTTAAAAAAAGAAGCTGTCTCCATAACATGAAAGTGCAAGGTGAATCAGAAGTGATGATGTAGAAGCTGCAGCAAGTTATCCAGAAGATCTAACTAAGGTCATTAATGAAGGTGGCAACACATTTTCAGGGAGGAGGAAAAAGCCTTTTATTGGGAGAAGATGCCATCTAAAACTTTAATAACTAGAGAGAAGTCAGTGCTTTGCTTTAAAGCTTCAAAAGACAGACTGACTCTCTTGTTAGGGGCTAATGTAGCTATTGACTTTAAGTTGAAGCCAGTGCTCATTTACCATTCAGAAAATCCTAGGACCCTTAGGAATTATGCTAAGCCTACTTTGCCTGTACTGTATATATGAAATGGCAAGGTCTGGATGGATGACAGCACATCTCTTTACAGCATGGTATAATAAAAGTTTTAAGTCCACTATTGAGACCTACTATTCAGGAAAAAAAAAAAAAAAGATTTCTTTCAAAATATGCCTGATCATTGACGATGCATCTGGTCACTCAAGAGCTCTGATGGAGAGGTACAGTGAGATGAATGTAATTGTTATTGACTACTAACATAACATACATTCTGTAGCCAGTGGATTGAGGACTAATTTGACTATCAAGTCTTATTGTTTAAGAAATGTACTTCATAAGGCTATAGCTGCCATAGGTAATGATTCTTCTGATGGTCTGGGCAAAATACATTGAAAACATTCTGGAAAGGATTCAACATTCTAGATGCCATTAAGAACATTCATGATTTATGGAAAGAGGTCAAAATATCAACATAAACAGAAATTTGGGAGAAGGTGATTCAAACCCTCATGCATCCATGAGGAGTTCAGTACCTGAAGGGGGGAAGTAACCACAGGTGTGGTAGAAATAGCAAGAGAACTCGAGTCAGAATTAGAGCCTGAAGAGGTGACTGAACTGCTGTAATCTCATGATACAACTTCAACAGATGAAGATTTACTTCTTATGGATGAGCAAAAAAAGAAAAAAAGTGGTCTCTTAAGATGGAATCCATTCCTGGTGAAGATACTGTGAAGATTGTTGAAATGACAACAAAGAATTTAGAAGATTAATAAACTGAGTTGATAAAGTAGTGTCAGGGTTTGAGAGGATTTACTCCAATTTTGAAAGAAGTTCTACAGTGGGTGAAATGCTTTCAAACAGTATTACATTGTATAGAGAAATCATTTGTGTTAGGACGAGTCAATCAATGTGACCAACTTCATTATTGTCTTATTTTAAGAAGTTACCGCCACGACCTCAACCTACAGCAGCTGCCACCATGATCAGACATAAGCCATCAACATCAAGGAAAGACCTCTACCAGTAAAAAGCTTACAACTCACTGATAGCTCAAATGATGGTTAGCGATTTTTATAATAAAGTATTATTTTTTTAAGTTTACTTATTCTGAGAGAGGACACGAGTGGGAGAGGGGCAGAGAGAGAGAAAACAAGCAGGCCGCATGCTGTCAGCACAAAGGCCGAAGCAGGGCTCAGTCCATGAACTGTGAGATCATGACTTGAGCCAAGATGAAGAGCCAGACACTCAACCAAGTGAGTGACAGTAAAAAATATTTTTTAATTAAGGTATGTAAAATTTTAAAGATTATGTTATGACTACACTTAAACAGACCATAGTATGGTGTAAAGATAACTTTTACATGTACTAGGAAGCCAAAAAATTTTATGATTTGCTTCATTTTGATATTTCTTTTATTCTTGTTGTAGAACTAAACCCACAGTATCTCCAAGGTATGTCACATTCATTTATAAAAAAACAATCTAGTAATTTCTACCTATTGGACATTGTTAGTTTCATGTGTGTTGGTACATTCAAGTATATGTAAGGCAAATAAATGTTTTTAGGGAGGATTTTATTATCTTCATATCTGTTGTCAAAGGACAAGTTGATAAACCAAATCTCATCGCTTTCTGCTTATTGTACTAGATTTTACTATTATCTATCCTCTTTTGGTAATGTACACCTGGTGTTGTTTGTGAATGGTGGAAATGGTGATATACTAATCTTCATTTCCTCTCAATTGTGCATTCCTTGATGTAATATAAACAGCTTGAAATAAAACTTGGTGGAAGTATTAACACTACAGAAATAAACAAGTCTTCACATCAGACTTTGTTTTGTTTTCTTTAAGGTCAGCTTATTGTTAAATACTTTTCATCATGCAACTGGTTTTAGGCCTGACTTAATCTAGAGATACAAATCAGGCCTTCAGTTCTCTCCTTTTCTTTCCCTTACTCTTTCATTGTCCTGCTACTCTTTCCTTCTTTGCTTCCTCTATATAGCTCTCTCTCCATCCCTTCTTCTCTGTCTTACCTCATTTATTGCTTCTATGCCACATGTGTATGGACCTTATTTGCTCCTGCTGGAGACAGGCTTTCTCCGTGTGACATGAGAAATGGAAACAGTGGATGAGCATATTTAGAATTGCATAGTAAAACTATGTAAAGTCCAACTACTTCTTCAATGCCATTTTTGAAAATACATATCAGAGGACTTGGAATGACTTGGGTTGAGTCATATGTCCACATCTGGAAAAACTCCTGGGGTGTAATTAATGGGTAACCAGGGTGGTGAGTCTGTGTCATTACCACTTAAGAATTTAATTTAATGAAGAGTGCTACTGGGATTTGGAATTACACCAGAATCATTTGATTTGAGTTTGTAGTAGAGTTCCACAAAAGAATAGAAGAAAAAGGTTTGATTTTTATAGATTCCCAATATGTTAGAAATAGAATAATATTGCTTGAAATTAGTAATTATGGATTCTTGATTAGGAGTTCTCATAATGTTTATCTTTTTGATATACTTTCTTATTAAAATAATAAACAGATAAATCAAATTAGCCATTATTATTATCATTTAATTTGTTTTATTCATGAGTAACCCAAAATGGATATAGGAAGACAAATGGGATTTAATTTATAATAGTGTTTTAAATATTAAAAGATTTAATGTATATAAATAATATAGTTCAGTACCTGGTGATAATTGTTAATAATTGTTGGCCACTGCCATTATTTTCACAGTTGTGAAAGGCATACTCACACGCACATACACATATGCATATATAATATGCATACATTCATGTATACATGTGTAAATATATATTTCTGCATGAATATGTTGTTATATTTATGTGCACATTGTATATATTTTATATAAATATGCACAAATATAGATTTGTGCCTATTTATATATACATATATACATGTATACATGTGTAGCTATTCATTTCTGCATACATATGTTTTTATAATCATTGAAGAAATCTGAATGGCTTTACTATAAACTTAACCATCATTATCTTTAGGAATTTTAGATTTTGCCAAACTTTTAGTTTTTGCATTGCAATGTTTTCAATATTGTTTAAGTATTATAATGAGTTTACTTTTATTTAGTGTCAGAAATATGTATGCTTTTTAAAGATAATATTGTTTCATACACTTAAATTAATTTGTTTAAAAATACCTTCAATTTATAATGCTTCTTTTAATATATTTAAGATATATAAAAACATTAATTAGTTATATCATAAAAATACTAATTGTACACACACTTATACTCTTGTAGGAAATTAGTTGTTATTTACTAGAGAATCCCCAATGCTTTACTTTAGGGAAAGAACAGAGTCACAGGAATAGTATACAGGCAACTGAGGAACCAGTAGGCAGGTATTTTCTCTATTGTTCTATGAGGCGATGTAATCTCTTCACTGAGATTTGACTAAACAGTTGTCTCCTGTAGCTTCCACTTCTACCAGTTTTTCATGATGATAAAGTAATATTAGATTACAGTTAAAATGGCTGCCACCATTTAACCATACCATGTCTCTGATCAGCAAATGGATTGACATGTTTAGATTTAGGTCAAGGTATGTGTTTATAACAGTAACTACTAATATATACCTTAAAAAGTGAGGATAAGCACAGCAGGTGAAAGGACTACTATAAAATATAAACATAGAGTAGAAGTTAGGTTCTACCAAGAATAGAACCAAAAGCACCAGGGAAAGGGGGGAAAAAGTCATCCTAACACCATCTGGTATCAGGGCGTCTAGGTATTGAGTTAAATTGTGCCTCCCCTCATTTATATGTTGAAGTCTTAACTCCCAGTATCTCAGACTGTGACTGTCTTTATAAATAGAGACTTTAAAGAGGTAATTAAGTTTAAATGATGCTGTTAGGGTAGGCCCTTAATGGAATCTGACTAGTGGTCCTTATAAGAAAATTTGGACACCTAGAAAAACATCAAGAATGTGCCAACTCAGGGGGCGCCTGGGTGGCTCAGTTGGTTAAGCTTCCGACTTCAGCTCAGGTCATGATCTCGCGGTCTGTGGGTTCGAGCCCCGTGTCAGGCTCTGTGCTGACAGCTCAGCGCCTGGAGCCTGTTTCAGATTCTATGTCTCCCTCTTCCTCTGACCCTCCCCTGTTCATGCTCTCTCTCTCTGTCTCAAAAATAAATAAATGTTAAAAAAAAAATTAAAAAAAAAAAAAAAGAATGTGCCAACTCAGAATAAAGACCATGTGAGGAAGCATTTAGAAGGTGGCTTTGGAAGACACCCAAACACATTGACATTTTGATCTTGGTTTTCTGCCCATCAGAACTGTGAGACAATATATTTTTGTTGGTTAAGCCACCCAGTGTGGTATGGCAGCCCCAAAAAACTAATGCGCTAGATTTTACTTCTCAAGGTAGAGAGAGTTATAATAACCTCCTCTATCACCTCCATGCCACCTGTGCCAAACGTTGAGTTGAAAATGGTTGATAGAAATCAAGGAAGGGGGAAAACAAGTGTTTCTGACTTTGTGTTGGGATGACACAAGGATGGGATGACAAGTTAGACAGTATCTTAAGTACTGTAGTCTACCTGTCAAATGGGAGACATCGGCAGATACATCTTTCCTTAACATTTACATTTTCATAGACTAGTTCCTCTTCTGGCAGGTGTGGAGTCCACTCTGACTTGGGAGGTTAGAACAGTTGGAACAGCATTCTTTCTGGACCACAGTATTTCAAAAAAAGGAAGTTTGAGACCATGTGGTGAGGGAGTTGGGGGGAAGCAATTGTCGAGCAAGTAAAGGGTTGGCTTGGCTAAAATATAGCAAAAACAGTTCCTGTTAAAAAAAAAGTACTTTCAATTATTTAATTTTTTTTTGTCTTTTCTTGTTTCTGATGTCCTCCTGTGTACTCCACATTTCCAGCTTCTAGCTACTTACATCATTCTCATTTGCCTTTCTCCTCAACTCCATTCTCCATTCTCCACCTTTTCCCATGGTTTAATAAGCAACTTTTATTTCAGTCTAAGAAGGACTTCTGTTGTCTTTGATATTACCAAGCCATTATAGTCTCCACCCTACTTAACACTATTATACTGTATATGATTGGCATCTAAAAAGAAGCAAGATGATCTTTTCTATGTACCAAAAATCCAAGACTTTGAGACAGGTATACAATTCAGTATTTACATTTTACAGTAATTTATACTTTTCTTCTTGATTCATGGTTATTTTTTTATTATGAGTATTAAGAGATCATTTATTTTTCTAGTGATCTGTATATATTTGACATGTTTTCTTAGATAGACCCATTACAAAATTACTTGAGTAAATCTATATAATATACATTGGTGCTATTTATATATATATTGAGAAAAATTTTACTAACCTATGTTGTATTCCAAAATGATTATACATCTGTATAATATTCATATAGTAATATGTTTTATTTCAGATACTTTGTTACTTATAAAACTTCATATTTGTAACATTTACATTTTGGTGATAGTTGCACATTTTTCATAAATACTAACAGCTAATTTTGGTAGTAAACACAGACAAGATTCAGTGATATAAATATGGTTTTATTTGCAATGTTTGTACATAAACTTCCAAGCTTCTAGACATTAATTATCAGTATTTTAAAACGCAGATTGTATCTTACAATATCTTGTTCATCTCCTACCCACGTATTTCAGTATGTTCCTCTGAGTGAACTAGCCACTTTTGGGAAATTTTTTAAAAAGTAAATCTGAATTCTCAAGTGATCCAAACAGGTCAGTTATTTTATTACAATATAGCAAACCACTGGTAGGTGACAGTGACCAGTTGAAAAGGTTGAAATGTGGAGCTGTTGAATTGAGACCCAAAATAACTGAAGAGCAGATTACTTCCTTCAACTGATGGGATTTGTTCAAAATACCCCTTGAGCTTTTAATTTCTGGAGCTCCAGAGACTTGCGGGACTAAGTTTTCTTTTGAAAATTCATGCAGTGGCTTTGTCAAAGGCATTACAAATATTTCATCTACAGATGAATATCTGTAGCAAATATTTATTCGCTACTGATGTGTGCACTTATGCACAGGAAAGTCAAAAGGTGGGAGAGGAGAGGCAGATGACTGGATAATTTAATAGTCAAGTTAGTTTTTAATTTCTGTTGACATATTTTAAATTTGCAGAAAATTCTGTTGCTGAAGTAATAGATATCTTTCATGATATCAGATCACATTTCGTGATCTTTTTATGTGATGCCATAGTTAAACGCAGGGTATATTTGTGGATTACTGGAAGACCTAAAATATAGTAAACCAGCTAGAATAGTTTACATGAAAAATCAGCAGTTCAAAACACTTGCTTTTGAGAATGTATGATGTTTTGTCTCTCGATGGTTGCAGGAATAAAGATAACCTAGTAATCTATCCACTACTATTTCACCAAGAAAATGTTTCCATTAAACAAATCGAAGGAACAAGATAAAGATAAATGCAATTCATCCAAAAATACATAGTAAACTGGTGAGAGGGTTCAGTTTATATTTCATCATAGTTATATATTTCTTATTTAGTGTTAGAAAATTATTTACAATTATATGTATAGTCTGCAGTTTAATTAGCTTTTCCTTCTATATAATCAGGTATTATTTAAGTATCTAAAAATATGAATCAGCGATAATTCTTTAGGTATTATTTAATATGCAATAGGTGCACATCAAACATTAATATATCTGTATTTCAGTCAATGACAGAAAAGTTTTGTTGAATAGCACTTACAACATTTGTCCAAACTTTCTAGTGAATCAGTAGAATAACTAGAAGTAGGGCCAAGTTCGTAATTTAAGCTTTCTCTCATAGGTCACAGGAGCACATAAAATTGCCAGATAAATAGCTATTAAGGTGAGACCTGAAGTTCCCACCTACAGAGAAAAGTGTGTGCAAAAATGCACAGACTTTGTAATGGTCATTTACAAAAGAAGAATGGATGACAAAATGAGTACTGTCTTTGGAAAATAATTCAGAAAGGCTCCTGGGGTCACCTAAAATTTTTTGCAAGGAATCGATTCCTGAAGATATGGAGTCCTTTTGTGTAAGGATTTATAAAGAGTGATAATTATTTAGATCAATGAGATCTGTGTAGTTGGGGAAGAACGAGGCATTTGAAATTTTTTTTTTCAACGTTTATTTATTTTTGGGACAGAGACAGAGCATGAACGGGGGAGGGGCAGAGAGAGAGGGAGACACAGAATGGGAAACAGGCTCCAGGCTCTGAGCCATCAGCCCAGAGCCTGACACGGGGCTCGAACTCACAGACCGCGAGATGGTGACCTGGCTGAAGTCGGACGCTTAACCGACTGCGCCACCCAGGCGCCCCAGAACCAGGCATTTGTTCACATGTTTAAGTTGCCTGAAAAATACTATTAAAATATTTAGTGCAGGTACAATAATAGGCAAATTTCATTCATTGATTTCATAATGAATGAATCTTATGTAAAAGGGAATTTGTGTTGTGTGTGTGTATTTATGGTGCTTAAGACAGTATAGAAAAGTATAAGAAAGATTTATCTACAAAAAATATCCAATTGAACAAAATTACTTGTCTGTATCAACAAGAGTATGAATTTGGTTTATAACACCATTTGGGAACAAGAAATATTCTATTTTATTTTTCATTAAATAAAGATAAATCTAGCTTTACTTCTGGCCACAGGTTGTTGGAAATTCCATCTCATAAATACTTTATGGGTTCTTTCCCTCTGTCTAGGTATGTAAGATTCTCAGTGGGGCTTTATATGGTACCTGGAGAATGGAGGAGTTTTTAATTCACCATGACTGTTGCTGAGATATGTCTTGTTCAAACTCTGTTGGCCTTTCTGGGGTGTTAAACTTCTTTCATTGTGCTAAATATGGTCTTAGGGATTTTTCCCGAAGTCACACCATTAGTGTTTTCCTACCACTTTTTTTGCGCGCGCACACACACACACACACACACACACACACACACTCCTGTTACCCATAAACCAAGAGGTCCTTTTCCTCCACTACTTTCTGCTTCCACTGGTGCAAGTTCTAGTCTCCAGCCAAAGTGCCCACTACTGTTCATCTCCATGCAGCTCTCCTCAGTATTGGAAAAGCATCTTTCTGTTCTTGGGTGGGTTCAGTTCTGCCTAGTCTACTTATAGCAACAGGCTCCCATAATCACCGTATACTACCCTCAAAAACCCTATGGTACTTTGTAGTACTTTTCTATACCATAGATCACATAGAATATGATTATCTTTGCCATGAAGAGGAAACAAACTTTCTCTCTGTCTGCCCATCCCAAGGCTGAAAGGGTCCACATTATTATACTCCTATACACCATTCAGAACATACATTTATCATGTTTCTCTCAGATTCCAGCTGCTGTCTGTGGCACAACAACACTGGAGCTGTAAATGAAGAAGTCTAGACTTGATACAAAACTTTCCTGGATTAATGTCAGAAGAAAAGAAAATCATTTAACTCATTATGTCAACATTGAAAATGAACTCCACATTCCAATGATTTTTGTTCCAATCATTTAACATTCTATATTAGCAATATTTGCACAACAGAGTTTTGTACAATATATGTTTTTTATAGTCTTAGCTGAACCGTCAATACTGTGAGATTTTTTTTTCATATTTTTCAAAACCTTGCATTTCTGTCAGCAATTGCAGCATAACTTTTATTATTTCTCAAGTTTCAAGAAACTCTAACAACAGTAAATGCTTGATAAATTCCTGTTGAATAAGTAGATAAATGAATAAGAGCTATTTCCTTTCTTGAAAATTATTTACCTCTGTCTTCTACATATACCTTTCCCAATCCATAAGAAGTTTAAATCCCTCTTTCCACTCTGTTAAAACAATAGTTTTCATTTATTTTTTTTATATTATTACTTTCTAACATGTCTATTTGCATTTTTTTCTCACCAAATTCTAATGCCATGAAATAAATAATATGGCATGAAAATTATTTATATGGTTAAACCTAGGTCAACAGAATGTCAAGGATGTAGACTTTGAGTGGCCATACACCAAAACATGCAAGAAAATAGATTTAAGGGTAGAAAACTGGTAGTAATTGACACCATTTAAATAACAACAAAATAATTATATTAATATGCTGCATTTCCTCATTACCCACAGGGCATTTAGCCCAATGGAAGACTTGTTAGAGCAAAAGCAGAGATACCTGTTGAGAGAACCATTAAAAATTTTGTTTACCTATACCTGAGAAACATGGAGTGATATTCTCATACCCTAGTGAAAACAGCTAATGTAATGATGCATGTTGAGAGCATGTCAGTTTCTGGACATAAGTGTGTGTGTGTGTGTGTGCGTGTGTGTGTATTTTAAGATTAAATTCCTTTTTATCAAGTAAGTAAAACTGATCACACAATAGCACATATTTACAAATAAGAACATGGGAGGAAAATAGGCTTTAATGTATTTCCTAAATAAAGTATATTTTCAAAATTAATATCAATAATTATGTAAATAAAAAAAAATAAGACCAAGGATTGAAAGTTTATGGAATAATGTCTTTTTTTGCCCCAACTCTTTTGCATTAAGAAAAACTCAGTTTTCTCAGTTTTTTTAATGTTCATTTATTTTTGAGAGAGAGAGAGAGACAGAGCATGAGCAGGGGATGGGCAGAGAGAAAGGGAGGCACAGAATCTGAAGCAGGCTCCAGGCTCCGAGCTGTCAGCACAGAGCTGAACGCAGGACTGGAACTCGAGAATGGCGAGATCTTAACCGACTGAGCTACCCAGGCACCCGGAGAAACTGTGTTTTCAGATTAGCACTTGCTTGGACTGCCCATTTTGACAAAAAACAAAAAAAAAAATTTTTGGTGTATGCTACATCTGGCTTAAAACATAACAATTTCAAACATGAATTATACTCATCAAGCTAGGTTCATTCAATAAAAGTTTTGGCATGTCCATTATTTCCACTTTTAAGCTATTCTTTGTAAGTAGCCATTTTGAAACTCTAGCCATACAGAATTAACTCTAAGATTTTTTTTTATGTCCCAAATCCAACATTGTGAAACTACGTCTTATAGCTACTTAGTGACAGAATGACAAATGAATGTCCTATTCATTGTAGTGAAAGATGACTGACTTAATGAACCATGTTCCACTTGTCAAATAAGTTTCTTCCTCTGTATGTCTCTTTACATATAAAACTATTCTTTAAAAGCACAGTATAGGAGAGAGAAAGAAGTATGTGACTCCTATCTTTGCCTTCTAGGATAGCTATCTACATCAGATAAAAATATTGATTATCCAATTTATTATTTTTATTGCTAAAGTTATAAGTATTTATATGCCCTGTTAGAGTATATACATTATACTAATAGGTTCAGTAACTTCTCATTGTTTTCTTTTGTTCCCTTTGTTGTTTTATGAATCAGCATGTGACATGTTTTACTAATTCCAGCTGTTCAAAAATCTATTATTAATATTGTACTTCTCTTTTCTACAATAAAACAAAACCCATGTTACAAATATCTAAACTTTAGATTAACATAATGGCCTTGGGAATATAAACCAAAGAAAAGTGGTCAGTTAATGGAAGTTGAGAAATAACTGTTCTTATTGTTACGATTTTATTATAGAGTTTAAGACTTTTTTTTTTTTTTTTTTTTTTTTTTTTTTTTTGCTTAAAATTGATATCTTCACAAGCAGAAGACACCTTTTTTTATACTGGAAGGAATTTTTATTGGAAATTTTTATAATCCTAGAGATGAATATAGTGCAAGAAATTACATAAAGTTAATTGCTTTTTTTGCTTTAAATGCAGAAAAGGTAAAATGATTATTTTTACTCATTATATACTGATAGTATACATTTTGTAAGGTCAAATCTTGTCTCACATTGTTTCTCATTTACTCAAAAAAAAAAACACATAGCTTTAAATATCACTAGGGAAAACCTCAACTAAAAATTATACTTTAAAACTATTACTGGAAAGATGTAGAAGTCTTTCCCCAAGTTACATTTTCCTCCACAGATCCTTCCTTGGTAATCTCCACCTCCATTCCATGTTGCTGATTTCTTCTGATGGCAGTTAGATCCTCAAAGAGATCCAGGCTCAGAACTAAGCAACATATTTGATTCTTCCTTCTTCCTTGCTTTTTTCATCACATATTAACATGCAGTATTTTCTGGGATCCTATTTTCATTCCTATCCTTGTCATCTTGTTGACTTCTGAGTTCTTATATCTTCAGTTTTATGTAAGGCCACTGTTTTCCACAGCTCCCTACCTTCCTTCCCAGACCCCCTTCTCACCATTAGGTTTGATCTTGCAATTTTTAATAAGTAATATGTCCAAAGTTAAATTCTTTGCTCAGAGCATGAAGTGTAAATATCTATTTGCTTGAAGCAATACATACTAATAATAAATGCACCTTATGGAAGAATTAAAGGAACAAAAACATGAATAAAGCTGTGTTACTCTTGCATTTCTGAATACTCTTTTTTTTTTTTTTTACTGGAAGAATCAGTTCAAAAATAATAGTTATAAAGAGTCTCAGTAACAATCATATTGCTAATGTACTTAAATAATGTTATACCATTGGACTGCAGGTTTTTCTACTAAATTTTAAATTAAAGGACATCATTATTAAGAAACAAAATTTTTCATCTCATGAACATCTTACCAGATAAATTGGAGAAGTCATCTAAAAAGATAAGCTCTCTTCAACAGTTTGTAGAGTGCAGAGTTAGGTTTATGTGTAGAGATGATTAACTTCTCATATGTATTCTGTTATTGTTTTGTTTTTTTTAAGTTTAGTGATTTTGAGAGAGAGAGAGTTGGCGGCGGGGTGGAGGGGCATACACACAAGTTGGGGAGGGTCAGAGAGAGAGCAAGAGATAGAATTCCGAGCAGGCCACGCACTGTCAGTGTGGAGCCAGACGTGGGGCTCAACCCCAGGAGCCATGAGATCATGACCTGAGATGAAACCGAAGGTCAGAAGCTCAACTGAATGAGTAAGCCAGACATCCCTGTATTCTCTTATTTTAAAGAATTAATCCAAAGTTCCAATCTGGGGGCATCTGGTTGGTTCAGTTATTAAGCCTCTGACTCTTGATCAGGTGAGGGTTCCTGAGGCCCAGGAGCAGCCTGTTCTCAGCCCAGGGCAGGTGCCCAGACATGTGGGAGAGGGACAGTGGCCTCTCCCCAGAGCAGAGACCATATACTTGGACAGACTGGACCTGATTTTCAGGCTGGGTAGAGAGTTAACAAGTAGCAGAACTCAGAAGTCAACCTTAAAATTTACATTCAAAGCTGATGTAGAGTTGGATGGAAGGAAAAAAGACAATAAATAGACATTGTGCCTACCTAACAATTTTGCTAAGGGCCATTTTCTCCTTGTTAATATCAATTTATTTTCCACAATACAGTGCTTTACCAAGATATTGGTCCATGTATAGAATTTTAAATGTGGTTTAATTTTATTTCCTATTTTGTACTTAGAGCTTGGATTAAAGTTTTAGATTATGATTTGTGAAAGTACTTAGAAGCCAGAAATAAAGCAGTTTTACTGTTGCAATGATAGATTTGATGGCATTTCAAAGTAAATGTTGCCTATAAAGACAGTGAGAGTGGGCAAAATCTGGGAGATCAGCTATGAACTATCAGCAATTTTTCACCTTTTCTCCCCAAATTCGTCGATGAACTGATAAATTCTAAAAATTCCAATTAAAGACTTGAACGTGTGTGGAAATTGATTAGTTCACTTACCCATGTGTTATTCATTCATCTGTCAATAATTATGTAATTTCCAAGAGGGTAGGGACATCATTTTGTCCCTATTTCTTCCTATTTTGACTGCTATTTCCTTTTAGCCTTATATAGTACCTAGGAATTAGTTGATAATATTAAATATTTAACAAATGAAAAACAATAACCATGAATAAAATTTTTTCTTATGTTCAATATATCAGAAAATGTGCAAAGTATAATGACTTCATTGTACATGTACAAAGTACATGACTTCATTTTTTTACTCTTCATATTTAATTTTTAAATTTTATTAATTTTTCAATTTCAATTCCAGTATAGTTAACATACAGTGTTATATTGGTTTCAGGTATACAATGGAGTGATTCAACAATTCTATACATTGCTCAGTACTCATCATGATTAATTTCTACAGTGACTTCTTTAAAAAGCTACTGGTCTAGGAAAATGTGTCAGGCAAGGAGTAGATGAGGAATGCAGGCATTTAAAGAAATAAATTGTTGTTTACTGTAGAGTTAATTAATTTATGAGAGTAGCGAGCATTTTAAGTCTAAGTAAATATATGTTTTCTTACTTATCACTCCTATTTCAAGCCAAAAAAAAAAAAAAGCCTAGATTATGAAAAATAGACCCTACCCAATTTTAATTGAGCAGGGTTTATCATTACTATCCACCACTGTATTCATTTTCTGTTTCTGATAACAAATTCTGGTTACAAATATAACAGCTTAAAACAACACCCATGTATTAGTTCATAGTTCTGTATTTCAACCTCATACAGAGAGTAACTGGGTTCTCTGTTCAGGGTATCAAAAGGCCAAAATCGAAGTGTCAGTCAGGCTGAGTTCTTGTCTGCAGAACTTCTATAGACTTCTAAGTTCATTCTTGTTATTGAGAAAATTCAGTTCCTTGTGGTTATAGAACTGGGGTCACTGCTTGCTCACTGTCTGCTGGAAGCCACTCAGCTCGTAGAGCCCATCCACATTCCTTGAATTGTGGTCCTTCCATTTTGAAACAAACAACAGTGTGTCACAGAATCCTAGACTTCTTTTGTGACAAACTGGAAATAAACAAACAAAAAGCAAAAACAACACTCTGCTCTTTAAAGGTTTTTATCATTGCATCAGGCCCATCCAGATAATCTTTTTATTCATTTTAAGTCAGTTTTGTCATATAACCTAACCCAAGCACAGGAGTAAAATCTGCCAAGTACACAGTCCTGTGGATTGATTAAGCAGGTCATGTGCACTAGGAGGAAGGAAACTTGGGGAGCCATTTTGGAATTCTATCTACCAAACCAGTCTTCCTTTTTTTCTAACATTTTTTCTCATTTGTGCTCATTGATCAATAGACTGGTTAAAAAATTTTTTTTAATTTTTTTTTTTTTTTTAATTTTTGAAACACAGAGAGAAATAGACAGAGTGAGGGCAGGGGTAGGGCAGAGAGAGAAGGAGTCCAAAGCAGGCCCCAGGCTCTGAGCTGTCAGCACAGAGCCCGATGCAAGGCTCCAACCCACGAGACATGAGATCATGACCTGAGCCAAAGTCAGACGCTTAACTGACTAAGCCACCTAGGTGCCCCGACCACTAGCTTAGGTTAGTCATAGTTGTCATAGTACCTAGTAAGGTCTTAATCTAAATAATGGCTATCTTTATTGTCATTGCTTTAAGTTTTTGTCTTCCTTTTTAAACTGTAAGCATCTCCTGGCTTCATTACAACTCCATGTTGACAATATTCCTGGCACTTAATCCTTCCCTAACTACACAAAATATATGCTCAACAAATAATGTATTTTAGGAGGAAATGAAAGCAAACACTAGAGAAATCATATTATATAAGAGGCTTCTAATCAGCCTACTCTCATCCTTGTTCTGATTCTTCATGTATCAAGCCAAATGTTACCTTTCCAGCTTATTGCAACATTGCAGATGGCCTCCCCAATTACTTCCAGCGTCATCAAGCTCTTTATTTACTTCCCGTCTCATCATTTTCTGTAGTGATGTTTTTTGCATATTTATTTACTTATGTGCTGTCTGACTCCTACTAGGATATAAGGTCCTACCAGATGGGTACTTTTTATATTTTTCTTATTGTGTCTCTAGAGTTAAACTAATCCCTGGTCCATAATAAGTATTCAATAAATACTAAAAGAATGACTTATAGACTGGCAGAACTGTCCTACAGGGCTTGGGTGCAATTTTTCTTTGCCCAATTGGTAACCTGAGCATTTAAATCTTTCAAAATGCATTGCAGAAGTTTTCCAACATTTTTGACAATAATTTCAATCATAGCAAAACTATAATCTGCAGTCTCCACTCTAATTACACAGTACATTTACCTTATACATTGTTCCCCCCCAAAATCAGGAGTGTATTGTGCAAATTAATTAACAAATGTAAGACATCTATGGGGAAAATTAATTAAGGATTAAAAAAAGTATTCTAGTAACAGCTGTGCTCAAAAAGTTGGGGCGGAGGTAATTTTTACACCAAGAATTTCATATAAAAAATTCTATTATTATTCTATTTTTTATTAGCATAAATGCTAATTCATGACATCAGTATCCTTCTGTACAATTCTTTTGGACATAATCAGTTACACAAAGTGCACTGGTCCTTGTGTTTGACCTTTAATAGTTGTGTTGTGACGTGAAACATATTAGTCAGCATCTCCCTGTGTTCTTCCTTATGATGTGCTAGAAATCCACTGTAAAAGCAGTATGACATGAATTACTATTTGTAAAGCATTTTGAGCTTCCCAGCGCTTCCTGTGCCATCACCAATTATAACTCCAGGCATGTTCTCCTATTTCCATTGTCAGATGGAAAGTGACAGTTTCTGCTACGTTGCAGCTTGATAAACTGTCTCCTAGAAAACACCTTAATCAGCATAAATTCAGGTTGTTGTGGGGTCATTTTTTATAAGCTAAATGTCCTGATGTAATTTTAGGTATCCTAAAATGTAATTATTTAGATAGAAACTTCAAGTAAATAAATCCTTGATTCATTTTCTTTTAAATCCTGAAAACTCAGTGCCCTAAATGCTGCTTTGGTAGAAAAATCATTGACAGCTACAGACTCCTGCCACTTGAGACAGATTGAGAAGTGCACAACAATTTTTTTAAAAATCTCCATTCGTTATTTACCAGTAATTACCTTCTACTGGCTCTTCTGTCAATACTTACCCATTTTGTCTCTCAAATTAACTGACTAATGCTAAGTAACTTTTTAAGGGTTTTGCTTAAAATAGTAAATCTTAGATACTCTCTTGGAAATATGTGTTATTCAGTATCTTAGAGTTTTCCTGTCTTATGAAAAATAGCTGAAATTTCATTTATCTCTTGATGTGGACCTTTATTTTCTGCCAACATGTGCATTTCTGCATTTTTCCTCCACTCTCATCATTTACTCATGCTGAGATCATTGTCTTTTAAACTTCACTCTTTCAAGAATGTTCTTGCACTGTCCCTTTTGAGCCTTCTCTCTACATTCAACTATATTCTACTACAGTCCCTATGAATTTTAAGAATAATCACTTTTCGCACATCTGCCTAATCCAGCAGCCTGTGAAAATCCCTGTCCTTCTCCTCCAGTTTATCAATTAAGGCACTTAGAATGACCAAACTAGACCTCAATAAGTGATAACAGAAATTGTGCCAACCAAGATGAAATCACAACAGCCTTCTCTCCTAAACCTCACTCTTTAGCCCTTATTCTGAATTCCACATTAGCTTTTAACCAATAGAGTGGGCACTTGGTTGACAGCCTATCTTTATATGGAGTATATAGTGGATATTTTCAGTTTCACCATTGTAACTTTGCTAGGAAAAACATGTCTTCATTTGATGGCTTTGATGATGTGTTGAGAAGTGTAGGTGGAAATTCAATGTTAAAGGACTTTAGAGTGGATGTTTCTAATGGATTTGCTATTGTTAGGGTCAGCATGGAAGGAAGACTTTTGAAGTCAGTCAGCATAGCTAGGATACTCTGAAATCATTACACTCTGGACATAATGTAACAAAGATCTTTGACCTTCATTGTAGTAGAAAGGATTCCTCTTCTCTCAGCTCCATAAGCTTATTAGTAAAGTCTCAGTCTGTCAGTTCAAATGATAAGAGAACATATATAAGATGGTTAGTATAAGGCCAGTATATACTTGTTTCTGAGATCTTAGCCATTAATAAGACAAATAATGTTGACCAGTTGTTTCACATTTCTATTCACAAATTATTTAAATTCAAAAATAAAATATCAGACTACCAGTATTTTACAGTAACAGTCATAACTGCCTTTTGACATAAACCTAGTTTGACTCTGAGCCAAGCAAAAGAACAACACATTTAAGATATTTTTTTAAAAGTCTGGTAAAAGAAATTTGTGTTGTTGACCAAAACTTCTTGGTAACTTCCCATGGGAAAATAAGTTCTTTTGGAGGACAGTGCTGAATAGCTTGGCATATGCTGACACTTTGTTACAGTCTTTTCAATAGCAGAATCATTTCCAGGCCACCAGACACAGTGAATAATTCCTGAATGTGCTACATGTGGTGTGGCCAAGATGACAGTACTGCCATCTGGAACAATAACAAAATTTCCTCAAAACAGACATCCTTTATGGACAGATAACTCATGCAGATCATGTGTCAAGGGCTTGATTTCTTCAGACATTTCCCCACTGGACTTTGCAGTCACAAGCAGAAGCACATTCATAGCAATGACATGTTATTACAAATAAGAAATACATAAACCATACTCGATTGATTTTTAAAAAAAATATTTATAGATATTAGACAGGGTATAGTATCCACTGGTATTTAGGAACAGGTACTCCATCAAATGTAAAGAGATCACACTGTTATTTGGCATGGAAAAAGAGAAAGTTCACCAGTGACGAGAGCACCACAGGACACTGAGAAGATAATAGTAATAACCTGAAGCAACTAAGAAATCTTACCTCAACCTATACCACCAAACATGAATGCAGCGGCTCATCACAATATCTCAGTTTAATTCCACTTCAACAGCATTGTTTTATTGTCTAATTGGTTTAGCTCCCTTCCGGGAACCCCCATGTTTATTTGATATCCCACAATTGATTTTTCTTTCATGTTCTCTTTATTAATCAATTCATTATTCAGTGGTTTTCAAGCATTTTACTAACTTAAAAACATTTTCTTTGTATTAAATCAATGTAGAAGGATTAAACTATATAAAATATCTGATTGATTAAATCAAGAATGAGATGCATGCTTTCCTGACAGGTTGGATGGTTCTGTAGTCCCTGAAATTATATCCATAGCATCCTATGGCTCCATCTGGTTCTTTTTAAGAAGTTCTGCCCTTGCTGTGATATTTATGTAGTCACTTCTTTTTCTCCAGTGTGAAAGAAACCCTGTCACAATCTTTAATTTCCCAGATAATGTTCTGATGGTCCGACATATGGATGTTTTGGACTAGGCTATTGACGTAATAGAACACAAAATTTGTTTACCATTCGTAAGTAAAATAAACAAAAATTCAGATTAAAGAAAATATACGGAAGATTACAGGAAGAGTGTGAAATTTAATTATACTCTTCCAGTTGTCAATAAGTATCTTTGGCTGTGTAACTTGCCCAGTTCATAAATATATGTGTGAAGTATTGCCTTTAGACATACATGTCTGATTCTTGTATCAGATTCCCTTTTACAAAAGTGACCTGTAAAATTTTGTCTAGATAGAATATGTTGTGTCTCTGTTGAGTCTACAGTTGTATTCTTTGTCTACTTGATATACAGAACAAAAATAGGATGCTGTATGTTTTTCTGGCTATTGGAAACTTACCTTGAGAGTGTTTTTGTGGTTCAGTGATTGTGCTGCACATTCAACCCACAATTCCCTGTTCCCAGAGGCCAATAGCACACTGATAATGAAGAATTGGATATAAAGAAAATTATGAAAAAGTTCTAAACAGAATTCCATTTGTACTAAACACATTATATATTAGCATAAAAATGATATATAATGAAAGTAATGATATTAAGTTAAATTTTCACTTACTAAAAATTTATAATATACTATTTGCTCTTTACTTCAATAACAAGTTATATTATACAACATCAACTTAAACATATGATAATGTATTATAGTCTTATAAAATAATAATTATTTTATTATATTTGCTTTGATAATGTGCAATAAATATTTACTTAATAAGCCCAGTTTTTTAGTAATGCAGATTGATAGAAAACACATGACAAATAAATTGCCACTGAGTTTAACAAATTCTTTAGGAGTTAAGTTTATATCTGCTTTGGTATTAAAGAAATGACACATTATTCATTGAATTTATTATAAAATCCATGCTCATTACCGTGGACCATAAGCCCAGTGTGATCTGGCTTCTTCCCAGATTCTAATTTCACCTCATAATTTTCTCACTTATTTGTCAGGCTCTAGCCATCCTAGCTATCTTTATATTTCTCCAAAAGTAAAGCTGGCTCTTTTCCTCTCTTTAGATATAACCTCCTGCCTCAGATCTCCATATGGTAGGTCTCAAATTAAATTATTCCTTTGCCATTTCACCTTCACTGAAAAAACAGTAATATAGTCTCCCAGAACTCATTTTTATTTCACTCTTATCTTTTATTATTTTTAAAATGATTTTAGTTATTTATATATTTTCTTGTTTGTTGTCTTTTTCCTTCCTACTAGTACTATTGTGTAATTTGCACAAAGTTAAGGACCTTAAAATGTCACATGTAACTCTCTATTCCATATGCCAAGAACAGTATTTGGCAAAGAACAGACATTTCAGTGTATATCTGTTGAATAAACTGCGTGAATAAACACATATTTGAGCCATAAACCATATGCCTTTTAAAGTCTAATTGTCAAAAAATAACAGTCCCAAAATATTCTTGCTTGAAAACATGCAATACGCACTGTGAGACTAACAAGACAATTTGCAAATATAAAAGGAAACAAACATCATTATCAAATACTAATGTTAATTTGTTACTTAAAAAGAAAAGGAACATGAAAAATTGCAAGTTTCAAACAATGCTAATAGTAAATTGATAAAAATTGATAATAAATGTAAGTTTTTATCCATCCACAGAATCAAAGACAAGACCAAAATTTGAGTAATACTTCACTTGTGATGAGGGGGTTGGGAGTAGGGGTGAAATATTGTGAGGAAATGTTGCCAGAGCTTCAGTAGGGTTTCATAGCTCATCATCAGTTGACTTGCTTGATACGGACTTGATGGTATGTCACTTGATAGATGTACTTGTTTGATACGTCCCTCGATACAGATATGGATGGCCTTACTTGTTGCCTGCCTGACACAGTCTTACCCACCAACCAGTTGCTTCTTTCTTGATTATCCTTACATCACTTCATACAACCTTTAGCTATCTGCATATTACATTTAGTATATTTGTTTACATATCATCCTCTCCCCCTCCATTGGAATCTGTAGAAAGGTAAACATTTATTTTACATATTCAATGTCTTGCTTCAAGCCTAGGAAATAAGGGTGCACTGGGTGTCAGTGGACTGAGTACTTAATGTTTTTGTGAAAGACATTTTAAGAACCAAACGGCGTAGGAAATCCTTGATGTTTTCCTTTCTTTGACAATTAAGTCACATAACTGTCTTCCATATTTTATGTTACCATATCATGTCTACATGTAGAGATTGTTTTCAAAAATCTATGATTAACGGCTTATTCAAGTGACCTTTACTTCATGGTATCATGTGTTCCCTCATTGTTTGTGTAGATATTTTTTGATGTCAGAGAAGCAGCACAAATGACTTTTGATTATATTTTAAGAATTTTTAGATTATTATATTTCTTTCCTTAAATAGAAAATGTGTCATGAGTAGTTAAATTTTTGATAAATAAAGGACTGAACTCAAATGGTTTAGCCCTCTGTGTCTTGTAACCAATTCTTCAGAGTAATAACTGTTCTAAGTGGTAGAATGGTTTATCAGTGCAACGTCACTGATGAAAAATGCTGTTGATTATCCTTGTCTGCAATTAATTAAATGCTTTCTTCACAAGAGTCAGAGAAGAAAGCTCAAGTGAAACACATCATATGTCAGCAAGAACAGTTTGCTTTGTTGCCACGTCCACAGACAGTATTATAATTATCAGCAGTGAAGGTTGTGGAGTCCCGCACATTGAAAAATAATAAAAAGAGGTCTGATACTAATTCCTGTTGGTCAGAAATGGGAATCATGGACATACATTTGAACAAGTGATTCTGGAACTCCTGAATGTGGAGAGGATAATTTTAATTGAATTAGTTTTTGAATTTCACACCTTTAGAGAAGAACAATAGTTAATATCTTGGTAAAAGGCTAAATGAAGTTCTTAATGCTCTACCATTCAATAGAACTTCCAAATTTTCCATCATCTAGAATCTTGGGTTTCTGTCCTACTTGATTTTTTTATTGTCCTGCTTGTTGAAGTTCCATTTGTACAGATTCAATTACATTTTTTGCTAGATATGTGCAGGAAGTCCAGAAAAGTGTTTAGAGTATCATACAAAATATACAGGCCATAAAATGTTAATCATGAGAATGATTTAACTGATAAGGAAATTGCAACTCAAAGTGATTCTCAAAATTCACTGCACATCAGAGTTCTGAGCCCATTCCTGCAGTTGGTTGAGAAGCCTGGGGTTTGTACCAGACAATTCTGATATAGATGATGGGTAGGTGATAGTGAGAGTTGTTTTTGTTTGTTTGTTTTTGTTATTTTTTAATGCACAGAATACAGCTGTTTCCTAAACCAGTGTGTTTATATTACTGCATAAATTTTTAATACATTAAGACAATTTATAATTTGAGAGCGCCACAATTTCTTTCAGTAGAGCTATTGTAAAACAATGTTAATTTTGAATCATGGGGTTTAGATATATGGAACTTTTATAAGGCAAATTATTTGAAAAAAAATGCTCCTGTCCACCCTTACACACCATTGCCACAACAAACCTACGGATTATTAAGCCAGTTAGGAATTGGTTTCCTGCCAGCTGCAGTCATTAAAGAATTTGGTTATTTTGCTCCTACAATTATAAATTTATTTATTACAAAACACTCTCTAAGGATTTCATTCTTCTGCCAGTTTAAAATTCCAGTAAAATAGATGAGTAGAAGACTAAAATAGAAACAACTAGGCTATTCTTTCTCCTCTAAAACATCAAGGGCAATCACTTTGTTGATATAATTTGTGACTAGTTTCTAAAATGTGTCATCTTTGCAGTAGTTTGTATTTTATCTTTTGATAAATTATGTTTGACAAGTAGGTGAAAAAGCAGAGAAACGCTACATTTTATGGTGTGTGCGTGCGTGTGTGTGTGTGTGTGTGTAATGTATTTTAGAAAAGTATTTTACAGTGAAGACTGCTGAAGCATTCTATTAATTTTATGAACTAACTTCTAAAGAATATGTCAAAAATAGATTGTCAGGTACATCTTAGCATTTGTGAAGAGTAATGTTGCTAGAATATCTTTCTTTTTATATTCTTAAAAGATATGTCAAAAATGTCTTTTTCAAATATGGAAATGTAAATCATGGGTTCCAAAGTATTTTACTTTTCTCTGGGACTCTATATGGCATCCAAACTAAATGTTAGGACGATAGGTATGCACAGTTTTCGGTGGCCTCTGAAGAAAATGAAATTATTTTTAAATTTTATGTAAGTACAAGAGCAATAAGTGTGGGTTTTGTTCTCTCTCTCTCTTCCTGTGTATATGTGTGTATGTGTGTGTTTATGTGTGTGCAGGGGAGAGTTTTTCGTCTGACATATTAAAAACATTAGATTACATCGTACTTACAGTAATTACAGTTTACTGGTGACACTGTCATTAGCAGAGCAATCCTTATGTCTAATTTATAGCAAGGTCACAAATGATTAAATCAAGACAAATTTGATCATTGAGTGTAATCATGATGAAATGTATTGGTACTCAAGACAACCTCTTGGCAGCCATTATACACAAGGCTGTATCTAATACATATATAGTTTAGGTGAAAAAAATATCATGAGATTTTGGCCTAAATGGGTGCTCAATAGGGGCATCTAGGTGGCTTAGTCAGTTAAGCGTCTGACACTTGGTTTTGGCTCAGGTCATGATTTCACGCTTTGTGGGATTGAGCCCCTGAGCTGACAGCATGGAGCCTGCTTGGAATTCTCTTTCTTTGTCTGCCCCTCCCCCGCCCCTGTCTGTCTGTCTTTCTGTCTGTCTGTCTCTCTCTCAAAATAAATAAGTAAACAATAAAAAAAATAAACAGATGCAAAAACTAGTTGAAGTTCTCTGTTAGAAATGCCCAACTGGTAGTTTGAGTGACTCATGTATGCCTTCAGTATGAAAAGGCAGAGACCCAGCCCATCTTTGTGTGCTTTGTGTATAAAACATGACGGGCCTAAAATATTTACTTGTAAATGAATAGAGGGAGGAATGAATGCATGAAAACTGAGATACCCCGATTTAAAGGCTTGATATTCTCTCTGACAGTTTGTGACTTCCTCTTGTGTCACTGCCCATATCAACCACACTCCAGTCATACTGGTAGCTTTTCTTTTCTTGTATATTATAAGCTCCTGCCCACCTTTTATATGTCCCTTTTTCTCTCCCTCTAATCCTATTCCCCTAGATACTCAAAACATCATTGTTTGTCATTAAGTGTCTCCTGTCCAAAGAGGCCTTCCAGGCCACTCTGATTTCAACTATCATCTGAAATGCGTGTGCATTATATATGTATGTGTATGATATTGTTTACTATTAAGTATATATACCTATGATAGCGAGTTGATTATCTTCCATTTGACTTGTGCCCAAACTCCTTGAGAGCAGAAACCTTGTATCACACTCACTCTGCATGTAGAATAGCTTTGGCTTATGGTATGTTGGTGCTTTATAAGAATGTAGTGAATGAATGAATGCTATGAAAGTATTTCATAATTTCCTCCTTTAGTGCATCCAATAAATTACTCCTACAGAGGAAAATTAAACATTATAATATGAATTAGATATATATTATAGTTTATTATTTTTAATAAAGAAGAAACAGTTAACAGATGGTTTTAAAAAGCATTAACAGAGAGCGTTCACTTTTAAAATTATATTTCATCTTTAATAGCAGGGAAATATTTGAAGTCTTTTAAGGCTTGGAAACTGTTGTATATATTATATATTATGAAAAGGAAAAAAAATAGCATCACCGTGGAGCAGCAGAAGGTAATCTGTGGATTTTACAGCTTAAAATAGGGTGCCTAAATATATGTGGCAAAAGGTGTTTGTGTGTAATTGTGCTTAGTTTATCACTTTAAATTGTGACCGTAAATAATATAAAATGAGAGGACAAACTTGTGATAACATCAACCTCTAATAATTCTAGGACCTTTTGTCCTATTTAAAAGTACTAAATAAAAAAAAAAAATTAAACAATTTTTTCCCAGTAAGAAGTAGATATGGATTTTCTCCCCTCTCCACCCCACTACTTCTCTCTCTCCCCCACGCCTCTCTCTCCCCCACCCTCTCTCTTTCCCCCACCCCCTCTCTCTCCTTTAAACTTTCCTGCAGCATTAGGTGAACAGACCTTGGTAAATAAATAGAAATAAAAACTTTATGCCCTGGAGTTTTGACGTTCAATTTCTCATCATGTCTTAATGATTAACTTGTTACTTAACCTTCAGACCTCAGGGTGTTTTTTTTTGTTCGTTTTGTTTTGTTTTGGTTTTTTTTTAATGTGTAAAATAAGAGGCTTGACCTAGCTGATTTCTAATAGGATAAGATCTTATGATTCTATTAAATAGATTGCTCTTACTCATTAAAATTCATTTTAAGTTGGTTTTTAGAAATTTCAAAACCTGTTCTAGTACTTAATTTCTGTCAACTGTACCCCTGGGCTTTTTGGTTTTTATGTGAATGTAGAGTGTGACCCCCCCAATGAATCAAAGGAGCAAGCTGTATAGCCTGGAGAACTGATATAAGAAGCCAACATTTGGAGATTTTGATGATTTATGCTGCACTTTGCATACTGGAAAATATGGAAGTTTTTTTTTTTTTAATTAAACTTTGTAAGGAAGTAAGTTTAAGGTTTCATAGTCTGATGGCTTAGAGAAACACTGCAACAAAACCTACAAAAGTGGTCCTGGTTTCATACAGTAAAAGACTTGGGAATGATATTGCTTCTTTTCTTTGGATAAAATGGTGGCTTATTCTACATGCAAAATTCATTTGACCTCCATGAAGGACTCTTTAGGGTTTCTTTATTGTTTCAGAGAAAGAGGATAAGTTCTATTAATTTAATTTGTAGTGCAATTTGTATACAAAAAAATCCACAAAACTGCAAAATATCCAATGTCAGGTATGTGTGTGTGTGTGTTAAATTTTGCACTTCGTGAGAAAGCAAGATACTGAAAATTGAGCCCAAAGGAAGTTTTACTTGTATTAACTTACTTTTCAATAGAGAAATTACATATGAGCCTTTACCATAATTATGTTGAATGAATACTTTTTAGTATGAAATAAAAGTGTATGTCAAACTCCAATATTACTTTCTCTTATTGGTATTAATTTATGAATATATATATTTTTAATTTATGAATATATTTAGGAACAAAAATATGTATACAAGTCTTTTTGTTTGTTTAAATATAATAACCAAGAAGACCTAAAAATGGAATTTTAGCAAATTAATGAAAATTTAGATCTCGTCTTAAAAAAAAAAAACTAACAATGTGAATGAAACAAAAAGTAGATTTTTATATGGGATTCTGCACAAATGAGGAAACGAAACCATAATTTCAGGGTTTGTTTTTCTGTGGTAAAGAGAAGCATTTTCTTAAATTCTGTAAAAATTAGATTTGTGGAATTTCATGATAGAAACAGAGTTTGAAAATCTATTCATACTGCATCAAAACAGTGAATATAGTATTATAAAAGTATTGGATATACACAAAAATAAAGAAAAGAAGTTGGGATATAATAGAGCTCAAATTTCATACAGTGAAATTTTGTTTGGATTTGTCTGATTTTGCTCCTTTCAGTCATGTATTCTGGATTGTTTTTATTATTTTGTTTATTTATAATAATAATAATAATAATAATAATAATAAATAATACAAAACCATTTAGATTTTCAGTTTATTAAACTCTTCAGTACTAATACAGTTTTCATAGACTCAATGAGGAAGGCAGAACAGACTTTATTTATTTTAAGGATGAAGGAACTGAAACTTAGCAAAACCAGCTATCTTAGGGAAGCTAGTAAATTGAAATGCCAGGATTCAGCCCACCTGTTTCATTCCCAGTCCGTTCTTTTACATAATCAGAATTCTATACATTAAAAAAAATAATAAATTTTATATTAAGTATTAAAACTGAATTTGAATTCTAATTTTATTTTAGGTTATGCTCTGCATTCAATTCTTAATTTTTATCTCTAGGGTTATGTTAGATAAATAAAAGGTAGGGATATGGATGTTTCCATTGCCAGATACCTTATTTCTATAGGTAGAATTACTTCTGATTTCCTACCAATGCAAGAGAGGTATAGAGAAAATTATTGTGAATTAGATACTGATTTAACTGGTAATTCTTTTTCTTAAATTAACCTGCCCCCAAACTTCTACTGCCCACTATTTCTCTTACATTCAAGAATTGGAAAGAACAGGGATTGATGAAATGGAGGGATCATTCTCAACTGCGAATCTTCAATCTTCCAGTGTCCAGATTTCCTGCCTCATCTGTCAGTTACAAAATTTGGCACTTTGGTGGCATCTGTGATTTAGTTGCCTTATTTGTTATGGCTTCCGATGTTGCAGTGTCTCCCAGTTAGACTGTAACCTCTTCATGAACGTAATTAGGTTGAGGGAATTTCCTTAGTATTAAGCAGAAGATAAGTATTCAAAAGAAACTTGTAGGTTAAATAAACTAGACTAAAATGAAATGGTTAAGATACTTTCTGGCTTATTAGTCTGCAGTTCATTTGAAATCGAATATAACATCCTTTATGTTTTTAAATGTGTATCATACCTCCATTTCATTGATAGTAAAAAATAGTAAAAATAAAATAGTACAAATCAGGTTCAGTATAAATTTTATGACACCATTTTAAATATCTAAAATTTATTGTTCCTTTTATACTTTGCATTAATTTTGAAGCAGATTTGAATACCAGAAAACATATAACAATCATGGCAGCATCTGTATGCGTGAATAAAGGGTAGAATTTAAACATAGCGGCTACAGATAAGGTGTCCCTTTTATCCCATATGGAAACATACGAGATCCTCTCCTGCACACCAAGAGGATTTGGGGGACTTGCCTGAGAAGCTGACTTGTATATGTAGAAAAATGTAATTAGAGTTATTTTCAGTTTTTTTTTTTTAATCTTTTTAACCTTTATTTTTGAGACAGAGAGAGACAGAGCATGAACGGGGGGAGGGTCAGAGAGAGGGAGACACAGAATCTGAAGCAGGCTCCAGGCTCTGAGCTGTCAGCACAGAGCCTGACGCGGGGCTTGAACTCACGGAGTGCGAGATCACGACCTGAGCCGAAGTCAGACACTCAACCGATTGAGCCACCCAGGCGCCCCAGAGTTATTTTCAGTTTAATTACAGTGATACTCAGAGAATTCTATAACCTTTCAAATATTTTTCTTCTGAACATTAATTTATATATTTCAAACCTTTTTACTTTCTTTATTCAAAAACTTTCTGGTGGGGGCTTGAGTTTGTTTTGTTTTCGTTTTTAATTGATGTTTATGGACATTCAAATTATTTTTAAAATATTTGATTTTCAGCAGAATTCAAATGTGTGTCCATAAAATCAGTAACATTTCAATTAGGTAATAATTGAACTTCGTTGGATGTAAATTTTTGTTCAAAATAATGGTAAATCTTATATGTATCAAGAAACTAAGTATTCTAAGAAAAGGACAATTCATGAAACAAAATATTCATTCTAAATTTTTCATATACAAGGTCATAATGCTCAGATTGAATACAATATGATATTTGGTAGTGCAAGAATAAGGATTTGAAAAACTTTAATAAATATATGTTAATTTTACTGCTTTTTAGAAAAACATAGCTAGAACTTTGAAACGTTATTGTGAAGAAAAATGTTAATAGTAAATAACGTAAGTGGCATACAGATATGACACAATATATGTAGGTGGTCTGAATTTTGGAAAACACTGATTTAGTACAACATATTTATCGTATAGATGAGGAAATTGAGATCTAGAGAAGTTAAATCATTTACCCCAAATCAGATAATTTTAGGATAGAAATTTAAATAATGCTAAACACAAAGACCATATTTGTCTAGAGTAAATGAAAATAACATTTTATAACAGTAATCATTAACCATTTACTGAGGACTTACATCACAGGGTGTTATGATAAATGCCGTATACCAATACCAATTTTAAAAATTGCTTTCCAACTCTTCTGGTCCTCTAGGGAAAGTTCCTGCCTTTAAGGCCTTTGAAATAACAAAGAATAATACCTAGGGCAGGGGACCATGTGGTACACTGAAATTGCACTCATAGATACATAGTGTTGTCCTAACCAGTATACCCTTTTTTACTGTAACTGTCATGCATTTTTAGCATGCAATATTATAAAACTAAAATTCTAACAATTTTAGCTTGTTGTTTTCAAGTAATTTAAGCCTCAACCTCCAGAAGGATTCCTTTGGAATGTTACTTGAACATTTACTGAGGACTTACATCACAGGGTGTTATGATAAATGCCGTATACCAATACCAATTTTAAAAATTGCTTTCCAACTCTTCTGGTCCTCTAGGGAAAGTTAAAATTACGTGGTTTGGCAGGATATGGATTATCTGTTTTGGACACTTTACAGACTATCAAAACCAGTATTTTTAAATTGTCTTACTTCCTCCCTCCCTCCCTCCCTCCCCCTCACTCTCCTTTCTTTCTTTCTTTCTTTCTTTCTTTCTTTCTTTCTTTCTTTCTCTTCTCTTCTCTTCTCTTCTCTTCTCTTCTCTTCTCTTCTCTTCTCTTCTCTTCTCTTCTCTTCTCTTCTTTTCTTTTCTATGTTAGAGACCAACCATATCAATGAGTATCCTATCTGCCCTAGGAAAATCTGGTAAAACACATATTCCAGGATCTTTGTCACCAGTGATTCTAACTTATTCATTATTATTTTTTCAAGTGGGAGGAAGGAATTTATAATAACAATGTTGGTGCACTACCCTAAGAAATGCTCATAAGTTTTTAATTATGAAGGTAAAAGTGGACATATTGGGGTACCTGGGTGGTTCAATTGGTTAAGTGTTCAACTTTGGCTCAGGTCATGATCTCCAGGTTTTTGAGTTTGAGCCCCTCATCGGGCTCTCTGCTGTCAGCACAGAGCCTGCTTTGGATCCTCTCTCCCCCTCTCTCTCTGCCCCTCCCCTACTTGTGTTCCCTCTTTCTCTCTCTCTCTCAAAAATAAACATTAAAAAATGTGGACATTGTTGAATTAATCCCTTAAAAACATGTTTTTGAACTTTATTCAGTGCTATTTTTATTGCATTTTTCCAGATAAAAGAGAGCATGTTATTTCAACATCCATCAACAGTGAATTTGTTTTGTATTTGAAATAACTTGGGTGTTCACACTTATAAGAAAGAAGGAAAAGAAATTAAAAATATATATATTTCTCCACAGAAAGACCTCCATACTAAATTCCGGCAGCTCAATCTATGTGTAAAGTATTAACAGGAAGCTTAAATGACAAGGAAATGAGAAACAATTTTGTCTTCTTATTCCTTGTTCAATAGCATTACACAGTCTCAGGTTAGTACACTGTATCTGAGGTAGGGACTTGAATATGTAGTTTTCAAAGGTTCATTCTGCTCCAAGGTGATGCTTTTCTATTTGAAAGGAATACATTTAGCCTAGAGCAAAAATATTCATCATTATGTTTTCCTCTAAAAATAAGAAATTGTCAGGATTTTCTATTTCCTTTATTATATGTGGGGAACAATATGCAGCAGTGAAGTAACTTTGCAGTGTGTTGAATTGATGAAGGAATGAGGGCTAGCAAAGCATCTTTTATCAAAAAGAATATCTTCAACATTCTGTCTTCACACACATTCTTCTGCAGAACAAAGAAGATGAAGTTCTTCAGCTCTGCATCAGCCCAGATACACAGTTTATTCTTCGACTGTCAGCACATCCAGGCTCCCTTCCAGTCGTTTCAGAATTTCACCCAGAAATCCACTAGTGTGCCCTGTCACTCTAAAAACCACTTAGTCCTGCACAGTGACTCTAAGTCCATGTTGATAGATTTACACCATACCTTTGGGGACAAGGATCAGGCATCCTCAGACACCTCATAATTTGAAGAATGACTGAAGATTTCGAGATTGGAAAGGCTTTTTTATATTTCACTCCCCTTACACATTTAATATTTTGTTCAATGTATTCACTTCTTTTCAGATGAAATTTCATAGACTTGGTAACCAGAAAGCAAACCATTTGGTGCTTTGTGTTCCCCAGATATTTCTAAACAGTTCAATAGTTTGGGTCCAAATACTTTATTTGTTTGATTCAAAATAAAGACTTAACATTCAGAAGTCAAAGGAGAAAGGTAGAGTCAGAATGGCAGTCCTGATTGACGTAACTGAGTTAGATTCTTCCACAGAGAAGAATTCTCCCAGGAAGCCCCTAGATTACCTACTGGCACAAGTTGATTTTAACTAGTACTATATCACTCAAACAAAGAAAATTCCTTCCTACCTTGTCTGCAAGACATGAATTTTCCATTAAAAATGTTTATTAACTCAGTATTAGGTTATTTACTCCTAATGTCTACATCGCACGTCTCTCCCAAGGGATGCTGGTGGTAGGTTAGAACAGTCCATTAACCCAAGTATTTTTTAAAAATTTAAATATAGCCTAGTAGCACATTTAATTTATTTCAGTAAATTTAGTCTCATCATTAATTTAGAGTAAGATTGGTGCCCATTACTTGTTGACAGTATATGGCTTAGGGATAGGGGAAAAGAGGAATACGTGGACACTGCTTCGAACTTTGATAATCTTTATTAATAAGAATTTCAAGGATGTTTTTACTTTTGTAGGATGTGGCTTGTTTAATATTTCCCGGGTATTTTATTTAATCAAAGTACATCAACAAAATTCCTTATACTGAATTGCACCTGTTTCCTACTTTTAATATTCATGTATTCATTCTTTTAGCAAATATTTATTGAATTCTTAATTTGTAAAAGATACAGTGATAAAGGAATACTCCCTAAACTCAAAGTTATAATCTAGTTAGAAAGGTGACGTGCATACAAATAATAACAGAAAAAGATAACATGTATTAAATGTCATAGAGGATTATAAAAAAAAAATCCAGTAAGAGGTCAAATGAAGCTCAACTCACTTCAGGCAAAATCCCATTATTATAAGCCTATTGGGCTATCCAAATTCTGTTGGTACACTAAATGTTATTTGATGCTTTGCTCTTCACCAAGCTCTGGGGGAAATTGCATTATATTAAATTAATTACCCTTAATTAGTATAATGATTCTGTAGCTTTCTAGGGCTTTATCTTATTTTGACATCAGATTATTAAAAGGATACAGAATTGCATGTGTGTTTGTTCCACTTGCAGTGTGTTTAATGTAACTGAAAATGGATAAGGACTGGGAGGAAAGATATAAAATGTGTTGTGATGATTTTATTTTCAAAATTGTTAATGATAGCTTTATATTATTATATATTTATTAATTTTATATATGTTATATATTTACATATAAATATATATCTTTAAGTAGAAAATGTAAGGGTATTGATATCTTGACTCATTCAGGGAAGACAGTGATTAATTACTTTTGTGATCCATGCTGTGGTTACTTGATGCAAGTAAAATGATATCCATAACAATACCTTTTCATAGTATTAATAATTGAAGGAAACAATGTAGTAAGGTAAATAGCATCACACCTGGCACACTATAAAAGGCTAATATTAGCCCTAATATTTAATACTGATATTATTTGGTTTATAACACCCTGTTGTTTTATTTGATCTGTAATATCCTACAGACTAAATGGAAGGGCAAACAAAGTACAATTTGTTCTCCCTTTTATTTTCTGCCATTAAAAATAGTGGAAGAAATCCTAGATAGTTATGTATGCATATTAAAATTGACCACATCATTGTACTGTAGGGAAATGTAACCATCATCAGTGAGCCTTGATTGTAAGGGAAATCCTAGCCTTTCTTACTATTCTTTCTAGTACATACACAGATAAATCCAAAGAGTTTATCAGCCCACACTATGACTCTTTCTGGAGAGCCTAATATATTTGCCCTATTAATATTACTCTGGAAACTAAGCTGGATCATTTTGTTAAAACTAACTGTTGGGGAGCCTGGGTGGCTCAGTCAGTTAGGCTTCCAACTCTTAATTTTGGCTCAGGTCATAATCTCATGGTTTGGGAGTTCGAGCCCTGTGTCAGGCTCAGAGCTGACAGTGCAGAGCCTGCCTGGGATTCTGTCCCTCCCCCGCCTCTCTCTGTCCCTCCTCCATGTGCATTCACTCTGTTTCTCAAAACAAAACAAAACAAAACAAAACAACTTAAAAAGAATTTTAAAAATGTGTCCTTACACCTACCTTATAGCTTGATCAGATTTCTCTACCTGTATGGCACAGCTTAATAGCCACTTGGTGTTCAAGGTACCAAGGCATCCTTTTCAGTGTACAGACAATTAGTGCTGTATAGCCATACAGTTGACATTGGAGACTTTCAAAACTCCTTTGTGCTAGAATGGTTATCTCCTGCTAGAAGTCCCTCATACACTAGCTGGTAAGCACGAAGGACAATGTTAGTCTTATTATTCATAATTGTATTCACAGGGTATAACTCACAGAGACCTTCAATATTTATTTGTCAAACCGACCAATTAACTATTAACTTAGATACCTTAGTCATGATATGTAAAAAGAAGCTTTAGTTGTATATGAATTCAATATGAAGGAAAAATTAAGTAAACATTATGCAGTGTTTCTTGGTGTTGATCTGTTCTGCTTGGGTCAGTACTAAAATTCCCCCTTGTAGAGAGTCAAGCATGCACCTGACTTTCAGCCGTAGTTTCTGAATCTCACAATACAATGGAGGAATCCGATAGAATTCCAATGGGTAACATAGCTTAAATATAAAAATAAAATTATATATTCTTTATCTCTTAAAATAATTTTTAAAAATTAAAATGGTTTTGCCTGTAGGAAAATGAAAAGGTTCATTTAAATAAATAAATATATACACATATGCATATATTATTATATTAAATTAATACATTAAAATATATTAATATATTAAAATATATCCAATAGTGGTCCAGGATTTGCATAGAAAACTTATGATTCCAGGCCATAGTGAGGGAATCAGGATCTCATGTCTGGCCAGCTCTCCTAGCTGTGATGATCCGCATTGTCTGACATTGCTGACTTCCCAAAGCAACTCAAGGTTAAGTGGGCAGACAAGATGAAAGTAAATGATCTGCTGGAACACTTGCAATAATATTAAGACCTTCTTGCACTACTTGGTTACCTATTATCTGCTCTTGGAAGAACTCAAGTTTGGCTTCTAGTAAAGTCAATGCAAATGTTTAGTCTCTGTCATTTTAAAGTATCTTCAAGAGACAATTTATAAATATTCCAGATTGTAATTTTTTTCTCAAAAAATAACTAACTTTAACCTCCTGACTAGTTTAGATTTCAAATACTACCCCTTAATTTCCACTTTTATTTTCACAAAGGCAAGTAATGAGTGATGATAATTATCTGATTTTATCTACTGCTGCAGCATAAGGCAGCTGAATTTTGAAAGTTTGTCATTTAACTATATCTTATGGAAGGTGCTTTTTCCATTTCAAGATATTCTAAATGTGTCTTTAAGTATAACAATTAGGGCAAATATATCTAAACAATTAGGACAAATATAGATATATCTAAATATATCTATATCTAGGACAAATATGTCTGTTTGGACCATTTTAGCTATGGAGGTCTTCATCTCCTTCCCTCTTCCTTCCTTCCTTTTTTTTTTTTTTTTTTTTTTTTTTACAGTAAAACTCACTCACTCATGATCATAATGTTATAATCCTCAGAACTCTCCACTGGTATACTACTCGACCATATGCAAATGACATTTTCCTGGCTCCCTTTCTTTCATGACGCCATGGTCTCCTCTTGATTATGCCTATATTCCTTTTACCTTTCACTTTTAAATCTAGAAGCTATGTATTTGGACAATCACATCATAGACTGAACTACTAAAGGGCTCAACAGTACCCATGTGATAGGGAGAATTATTGCAATATATAAAACTGAGTGGAAATTTGGTCTGCTTATTTTTTGGACCCTATAATTGATTTGCTTTACAACATAGGTTAAAGTAGAAATTCTAGATTTCTGGTTCTTCTCCTCCCCCCCATTTTATTGAGAGATAGTTGACTATACTATAGGATAACATTATATTAATTTTAGGTGTATGATACAATGAATTAATATGTACATATTGCAAAATAGTCACAACAATGAGTTTAGTCAACATCCATCACTTCCCATAGTTATAAATTTATTTTTCCTGTGATAAGAACTTTGAAGATCTAGCAACTTCCTCTTGTAACTTAATCTTAGCAACTTTCAAATGTACAATACAGTGTTGCTACTTATAGTGACTCTACTGTGTGTTACACCCCCCAGAATTTATTTATCTTACAATTTAAAGTTTGTACCTTTTGACCCCATTCACCCATTTTACTAACCTTTACCCCCTGCCTCTGGTGACAACCAATCTGTTCTCACATAAAAGTGAGATCATACAGGAGCATCTGGGTGGCTCAGTCGGTTAAGCATCTGACTCTTGATTTTGGCTCAGGTCATGATTTCACAGCTTTGTGAGATCAAGCCCCACATCGGGCTCTGTGCTGACATTGTGGAGTTTGCTTGGGAATCTCGCTTGCCTTCTCTCTTTGCCACTTCCTCCCTCTCTCTCTCAAAAATGAATAAACTTTTTTTTTGAAGTGAAGTCATGCAGTATTTGTCTTTTTGTTTCTGGCTTATTTCACTTAGCATAACACTCTCAAGTTCTATCCATGTTATCACAAATGGCATGCTTTCCTTATTTTTTATGGCTGAAAAATATTCGTGTGTGTGTGTGTGTGTGTGTGTGTGTGTGTGTGACATTTTATGTGTTCATTTGTCAGTGAACACTTAGTTGTTTCCATGTCTCAACTACTGTAATGTTGCAACTAACATGGGGTGCATATATCTTTTTGAGGCACTGGTTTCCTTTCCTTCACGTATACCTATATCCACAGAGAGAGCATGAAGATTGCACCAGCTTCCCTTCAGCTCTCTGAAAAGGATTGCAGTCAGCCCCTAGATGTGTGTTAAATTAGAAGCTTGACCCTGTGCCCCCTTCCTTAAGTTGCTTCTTTCAGTTGAAAACTGGGTAGTTTAGTCTGCTGCATCTTTGCTGACAGCCACAGGGAGTCCCGTAAGTTCATTAAGAACTTGTTTTTGTTTAGTATTGTGGGTCTCAGAGACACAAGACCTGCCGGGCCATGCCTCAGGTGGAAGACTTAAAAGATGGGACGAACCCTTCACTCCTGAAGGAGAAGCTGGGATTTATGGGTTCCCTCTTGATGATATGTCACCCTGCTCCAGGTCGGGGTTTATGGTGAGAAGCTACCTCAGCCTCTCCCCCTTTCAGTGTGTGTGTGTGCGTGTGTGTGTGTGTGCGCGTGTGTGTGTGTGTGTGTGTGTGTGTGTGTGTGTGTGTTTTCTTTCTTTCACTTGATGTGTAGGAGTCACACAGCTAATTTCTGGATTTCTTTCAGAGGGAATTATTCTGTAGGTAGCTGTGGATTTGGTGTATCTGTGAGAGGAGATAAGTTCAGGAGTCTCTTGTGTTACCATCTTTAACCAGAACCCTTTCTATATTTCTCATTCTGTCCTCATAAATAGAGAATGAGATAAGATTATAGGAATATACATTTGCAGTGCTTAGGCAGTCTGAAATACCTGCTAAATTTTTGTTCTAGTTATTATGCAAATAACATTATTTTTAGATGTTTTGTTGGGGAACAACTCTGCCTCTCAAATAATAAGTTGGAGTGATGGAATTGATGTGTTGTTGAAATGTATTGTGAAATAAAATTTTTGGTGTGATGTATTACCATGTATAGGATCATAAGCAATATCTTTTAATAAGTACTTTAAACATTTTTTTGTTTATTTATTTTTGAGAGAGTGAGAGAGAGAGCAGGAACGGGAAAGGGGTAGAAAGAGAGGGAGACACAGAATCTGAAGCAGGCTCCAGGCTCCGAGCTGTCAACACAGAGCCTGATGTGGGGCTCAAACTCATGAAACGCGAGATCATGACCTGAGCTGCAGTCAGACACTTAACTGACTGAGCCATCCAGATGCCCCAAGTACTTTAAAAATATCGTTTCAAAGATAAAATTGAAGAGATGATTTAAATAATGTGACTGGATAGGTGTGCAAGGAATTAGTTTCCATACATTTCTTGAAAATAGGCATTAGTATTATTTATATAGTTGTCTTTTTAAAAAGTCCATTTGCCTATTGTGTTTTCAGTTTCCTTTATGTCCTGGTAATATTCTTAGGGCACATATCATTTACTAAGGATTACTGCCAGCTGGGGCAGGTGATGGCTCAGGGATAATCCTTAAGAAGTACCCAGATTCAATTATTCTCACTTAAATGATTTAGTTTGGACATATTTGATGGGGTAGAGTTTTATTTTAGAAGCAAGGTGAAATTTTTCATCTTTAGTTCTACCCTTGAAATAGTCTGCCAGATTGATGGAGCCTCATTTAGGGCTCATCAGAAACTGTGAACACTGCAATATGGTTTGATTATAGTGCTAAATATCAAGCAACACAGACAAGAATACCATTTAGCCAGGTGTGATTTATGCATACTTAAAATAAAAAAAACATTTTTTAAAAATTTAAGATCATTTGTTTTGCATAGAAAAATATTATATGGGTCTTAGAAAGCAAAAACAAAATTAAGCAGTGTATGATTGCAAATGATTTTAGTAAACTGTCTTTTATTAAAGAGACATTAGTAACAATGCTCTTAAAGATGAGGCAACATTGGATGGTTGGTCAGTGGCTCTTTTGTTTTTCTTATTTGAAATACCCAGAGCAATATTAGGAGTTTTAAGTTAGAAAAATGCTGTGCTAAATAAAAATAAACCATTTTATTTGTGGGGAGGCTTCTGAGAGCCTTTGCCACGCTAATATATCTGTATGCCAGAAGGATTACCAAAAAGCAGATCTGCATTTGACTAGAAAACCTTTAAATTTGAAATATCTCACCCCATTATTACTTCTGGGAAAAATACTTAGGAATCACTAATACATGGATTATTAGTCCCATTTTATAATCATCTCATGTCTTCACTCCTATGCTATGTTTAAAATAGATAATTGCATATGTGATAATTGTCAGGAACAATATAAACCTATCATACTATTATGATCATAGTTTTTGACCTGTTATCATCATTATTGCTGTTTCCTTGTGCTATTTCCCATCCTAGAGGTCTAAGCTCTCCTGTGTGATGGTAAAGAGAGAAAGCCCAGTAGCACAATGTCTGGATGGCTCTGAATCCTCACATAGACCTGCAGAGCAAGTTTGTTTATTTTCCCAACTCAAGGTAGCTGATAGATATCTGGATGACCTATATATTTTCAAATTTTCTAACTTAAGGTTTTTATTTCTTTCTGTCGTCCATAGACTATATTCTCCTAAAGACCGTTATTTCCCATTTGATGCACACACTACATCTGTCTACCTATTTCTCAATACTACCACAAAGAATAGTGCATAGTAGACTCTTATACATGTTGGTTGAATAAATATACAAATCGTGAGTAAATGAATAAATATGATAGCATCCATAAACCTAAAGTTTCATGGAATATGATGCAGCCTATACAGGATATGATGAACCATCCATGATAACTTTTCAAAAGAAGCAGTTTTATGAAAAGAATTAGTTATTTTCTCTTCAGTTTTGATTATAATCAGAATTTGATCAATTATTTTTAATTGATATAATGATACATTTGAGTGCATTTTACTAATGATAACAACCCTTAAGTTTTCATAGGCTTATGTGATTTCATAAGCTTTGTCTATTAAATTTGTAAATCTGATAATAGGACAATCATCTGTAGGTTATGTAATGTGTCACATGCATTGTATACCTATATTATGGAGATTGCTTGTAAGTAGATTCTGGACATGGAAAATTCATATTAACTTGTGGGCCGTATAAAAGTTCCTGAGAAAACTTTTCTATGTGAGTCAGTCCACATTGTATAAATGTGACTGTATTAGAGTAGTGTAATCATTGATTAATGAGTTTTCAAGCATAATCCAGCTAACCCATTTAAGATGAGTTTATAGTTTGAGGGAACCCCAATTTCTGATGCTCAATGTTTAAAGATCTGAAATGCAATTTGAAAATAGAACAAAGTGAAAGCCATATTGGACTTTAAAAGTTAACATTGTAGAAAGAAATCATGCCTAGTTCTCATTTTTATGTTATCTATAAAATTCTGTGTGTTCATAAATGTTAAATAGGTGAGTCTTTCAAATTCTACTTTTTTCTTTAAATTTTTTTAATGTTTGTTTATTTTTGATGGAGGGAGAGAGAGAGAGAGAGAGAGAGAGAGAGAGCAGGGGAGGGGCAGAAAGAGAGGGAGACATAGAATCTGAAGCAGGCTCCAAGCTCCCAGCTGTCAGCAAAGAGCCCAATGCAGCGGTCAAACCCATGAACCATGAGATCATGACCTGAGCCAAGGACGCTGAACCAATTGAGCCACCCAGGTGCCCCTTTCAAATTTTACTTTTTTTTTACTTCCCTTGTATCTAAAGGCAGAGAGAGGAGTGCTCATGTAGAATCTTAGCATAAGATGCTGTAGTGATGCTCTGTGCATTTATAGCCTTTGCATTTCAGGTCTCCATTATATGCTCTAGATAGGTTGTAGCACCTCTACTATCTCTGCCTTTTCTAAAACACTCTTACAATGGCAACGGAGAGAAATGAGAAATGCAGGGGCTTTATGAAATGATTTGTTAGCTTGAAAACTTATATATTAGTCCAATGCTAATAAAGTGAGTTGGGTGTGAGAATGCTGTCTACAAAACCGGTTTTTCGTATTTCAAAAAATAGTTTGTATAATATATTTGTATTTGCGGATTTATGACATTTTTGGGATTTGAGCTTAAACTTAAAAACATCCCTACTATTTACGACCCACAAAAATGATTTACTTTTGTTTTTTTTTCAAACTAATTCAATGTATTTATTATCTTCTAGCTATCACATTGAGAAATGTGCTGTGAACCTAGAAGTTATTTTTTTCTTTTTTTTTTTTTTTTAATTTAAATTCAAGTCAATATATGGTGTCATCTTGGCTTTAGGAGTAGAATTCACTGATTCATCTCTTACGTATGACACCTAGTGCTCATCCCAAAAAGTGCCCTCCTTAATGTCCATCACCCATTTGACCCATCTCCCCACTCCCCTCCCCTCCAGCAACCCTCAGTTTGTTCTCTGAATTTAAAAGTCTCTCATGATTTGCCTCTCTCTCTGTTTTTATCTTATTTTTCCCTTCCCTTCCCCTATGTCATCTGTTGAGTATCTCAAATTTTACACGTGAGTGAAATTATATCTTTTTCTGACTTATTTTGCTTAGCATAGTACCCTCTAGTTCCATCCACATTGTTGCAAATGGCAAGATTTCATTCTTTTTCATCACCGAGTAGTATTCCAGTGTGTGTGTGTGTGTGTGTGTGTGCATTACACCACATCTTCTTTATCTGTTCATCAGTTGATGGACATTTGGGCTCTTTCATGATTTACTTTTCCTAACATGTATTTTTATCTAACTTTTTAGTTAGTCTCTGCTTTGTATGTCAACAATTAGGAAATAGGAAAATCCTACTGGAAATAATAACTTTTAAATACACAGAATATATTAATTTATATCTTAATTGAGGATAGTTTGAAATGAAAGTGTTCTTTTATAAAAAATATGTTTCTAGAAAAATATTGGGAAAGTTTTTGAATGTTAAATATATAACTCAGCTTTCTGGTACTCAAGCAATCTATGTGATATTTATAGTTTAAAACTGCCATTTTTCTTTCAGATTATTGACTCAAGAACGGATATTGAATGTACTTACTAGAGATGCAATATCTTAGGGTAGAATGAGGAGTTGAGATTTTTGGGGAAGATTACTGAATTAGGGGTCTTATAAGAAAACATTTTTTCATTAAATTATTTGGCTATTCTTGAAGCTCATGGTCTTTTGGGTTTAGCTAGCCCAAACATATTTCTGTTGATAGTCACAGTGATAAACATTGGTTTGCTTAGAAAGTGTAATTAAGGATTAGCGTTTGATACTGCCCCTGGTGTGTGGTAATATTCCCAGGAGGGAAACTACCAAACCTCTTCTTAGTAAATAAATGTTGATTTTACTTACCATTTAATCATCTGTATTATTCCACGCGCATGGACATTATGTAGAAAAACAGAAAGCATATATTTAATGTATTAGAACTAATTTTAGAATAGAGTATTCTTATTGATGATGGTTTAATGAACATTTTTTATTTGAATTTTTATGCTTCAAACATTTTTATATTTCTCTTGTATTTTTTATAAAGCTTATGCCAGCCATATATCTGTTCTTTTTAATGTAAATAAATCAACATTTTTTTATCTAACAGGTTGCCTGGAAAGAAAAGAATGAAAATTCTATGGTATATGTAATTTGTAAATATGCCATGAAATGCATTTTTTTGTAATTTGAAAATACTGAATTTTTCTTCTCTGTTTTTCTACCATAACCTTTTGTTTGTTACCAGTTCAGAATCAAACCTAGATTGCTTTATTCAACATTAATGTAATGCAAGCAAATCACTATGGTCATAGATGGCTTGAACAGATTCTTCCTCAGTCCCTTGGGGAAACTATATTGTTTAACTCATTGAAATAAACTTTCAGATATTGAAAAGGGCTTAAGAGAAAGTCATTGTGACCATTTAAGTAATGAACTTTACTGCCTCTGTTTATGTGAATCTCAACAAATACTTTTACCATCATAAAGAAGCAGAATTTATTTTATTGCACATTCATTTTCAATTAAAAAACTGAGTACCTGTTATGTGCCAGGCACTGCATTAGACATTAAAGATATAGAATGAAAAAGAAGTTAGACATGATCTCCAGACTCAAATAGCAGACTACACAAAAGGAGAGAGAGAAGTCGTGGATAAACCACAAAACTATTTGATCCATTCTCTGAATAAGAAAAGGGGACTCTTAATTATAGAGAACAAACTAAGGGTTGATGGAGGAAGGTGAGTGGGGGATGGGCTGAGTGGGGGATGGGCTAAATTGGTGATGGGCATTCAGGAGGGCACTTGTAATGAGCACTGGGTGTTATATGTAAGTGATGAATCACTAAATTCTACACCTGAAACCAGTTTTATCATATACGTTAACCAGAATTTAAATGGAAACTTGAAAAAGAAAAAAAAGATGAGAAGTTGCCATCTTATTTACTAAGCTGGTTGTCATCTGGAGCTGGACAGCAAAAAGAAACCTTATGTTAGTACATGCACTAGGTGAAAACAACCTATTTTCTATTTCACTACTCTAGGTACATAGAAAAGAAAAATGTAAATTTGCAGAAATGATTTTTTTGTTTTTTGGTATATGTAATACAAAACTGGCCATTAAACTCAGATTTTCAAGGGCAGTTCTGTCCTGTTTTTTATTAAAATAACTGAGAATTGCCATTATTTTGCCATCCAAAGGATGCCTCTTATATTTTACTTTGCACTGAAAGTAGCACTACACATACACACACACATATATATATACACATTTTGATTATATTTGAATAATAAAACAATAATACCAGTGCTGATGTTGGTTCTAAATTCTTGTGTTAAAAGACATGGGGAATCTGTTCAAAAAGGTAACTGGTGTTGTTTGAGATAGAGTCTTCTGTTTAAAACAATTGTTCTTAAAGATATGTTTTCCTTATGGTATTAGAAATTAATTATGCAAACCATATGATTATGTTGTGGTAATAAGGAATGCATTTTCTCTAAAAAGGTGGCCGATTATTATTCATTCCCAGTGCTGGTTAGAGATGGTAGGCCACAAATATTAGCTATCATATCTATTAATATACTCAAAGTGCCAACTCATAACTCTTATTAAACCGAAGAAATTAAAAGAAAGACACAAACTAATTTTAAAAATCATTAATAAGAAGGCTAATTTTTGAATAGTGACCATGGTTTAAATTCTAGTATCACTAAACTGAAATTCAGTGTAAGGACTTGGCAAATGATCTGCTTTTTTACAGTAAAAACAATGGATTATTACAGATTTGTAAGGTTGAATTGATTCTTTGAAAGTAATTTCATTTGTTAACGAAAATAACAATTTACTAACTGATATAAACTGTTTAGCAAAAGATAATACAGCAGCTACAGTATTTCATTTACAACAGATACGAAATATGAATTCCAAAGGAAGAAAATGAGAGAAACACATTCCTTTAACTTCCTGAAAAAGCATATTACTTAAAAGTATCAATATGAAATAATGAAAGAGATATGATACTTGGATATAGATGCATTTTTTTCTTAGACTGTAAACTACTTTTATTAAAATAAAATAAAATTACCATGTGAATCCTATGCCACAGTAAAAGTTTGAATGTAGATATCTTTCTGAGTATGGTCCCTATCTTACCCATCTTTGTATTCCGTAGAGCTTCAGGCAGTGACTAGCAGAAGTGAATACTCAGTTATTGGAAATAAAACAAATCATGGTTGGATAGATAAATAAAGTTAAGTATCTCCTCCTTCTTGCCCACTTCCTCAGAATTCTTTATTGTATATTCATTGAAGTATAACATTTCAATCAAGGAGCACTGTGGAAAGATAGAAAGGGATCTGAATTCACAGAAATGCTGAGACCTTGTACTAGCCCTGATTCTCTCTAGCTGTTGCACACTAGACAAGTCACTGAATGTCCCTGAGCCTATTTCTTCAGCTGCAACATTAAGGATTTGGAAAAGAATGATTCCCCAACTTATGCTTTGATATTATAACACAGTATACTGGCCCGTGTGGAACTTATCTTTCTCTTGATCTTTAAAATTGGACAAATTTCTGCTTTATGTTTTTCTTGGGTTTAGAGAGATAATTCATTATTACTGTTTAAAAGATTCCCTGTTGTGCTGCAGCTGGCACAGGTGAAAGAAATTAAGTGAGAGAGCAGTAGCACTATAAGACTTCGTCACGTACTCTGCTTAATTATAGAAGTCAGAACTTGGAAATGAGATTTATGAAGATAAGTTGAAATGCAGGTAATATGTTTCAGGATAATGTAGGGTTGATGATGTGTTATTTTGGAATCTCAAGTTTTCAACTTTTGCATAAGTAAAGAAGGATGGTGTTTTTTTTTTAATTTTTTTTTAACGTTTATTTATTTTTGAGACAGACAGAGCATGAACGGGGGAGGGGCAGAGAGAGAGGGAGACACAGAATCGGAAGCAGGCTCCAGTCTCTGAGCCATCAGCCCAGAGCCCGACGCGGGGCTCGAATTCACGGACCGTGAGATCGTGACCTGAGCTGAAGTCGGACGCGCAACCGACTGAGCCACCTAGGAGCCCCAAAGGATGGTTTTATAAAATAACAGGATCAATGGATTCTCCAGTATCTAGGCCAATGAGTTTGATGTTGGTCCTATTAACATTCTAAATTTGATGATTAATTGCCTAGAGTGTGAGCACTGAGAAACAACTAGGAGCTAACATGAGCTTTTTGATTATAGTGAGTATCAGCTCAAGGGACTATGTAAAAATAATGGACTTTAATTTATATCAGATATTTAGCAAAAATACCCATTATATTCTTTTTCATATAGTGGAGAAAAATGGACTGAAGTGCATTCATAGCTGGTTGATCAAATTTACCCAAACAGTGTTAATTACTACATCCATATAAGTCTAAAAGGGAGGGTCTCCTTTACTATGTATTGTCTCTTTTTTAAAGAATTAATTTTTCAATGATTGGATGGTTGTTTATTAATTTTCAGTGGCTGGATATGATATTTTCCATTTTCTAGGTGATGACTTAGTGCTTGAATTTATATGAACTGTTTAGTATTATCTTGAATGACCAGAAGAATAGACTAAACCAAGCAAGATTAAATTTTATAAGGCAGAGAGTTGTACATTTGGCATTTAACTTTCAAAAATAAACTATACAAGTACAGAATGCTAAGTAATCCAGTTTGACAATATTTCAAGTATAGAATATTTAATTGGTTAGGGAAGTCTTGGGTTTTATTAATAAAAGTATAGATATTAGACAAAAACTGGCAATGTCCCTGCTCTATACTATACTGGTCAGACTTCATGCCAACTTTTTTATTACAGGAAGCATGTAGAAAGGAACAATTATTTAACTGAAATGAATTCAGCAAAGTAATTAGGTTGTTAGAAATTCTCAAAACCGTGTGTATTAGACCATGGTTGGTTTTACTATCTACTGTTATTCAACCATTCATCTTTCTTCTGGTAATCATAATTCTATTTTCCTCCTCGGAATTGAGACTCCTTCCACTTTCAGTTCTTACTTTTATTTTTTTTTCAAAGTTTATTTATTTATTTTTGAGAGAGAGAGACAGAGCATGCACGAGAGGGTGAGGGACAGAGAGAGAATCCTAAGCAGGCTCTGCACTGTCAGCACAGAGCCCAATGTGGGATTCGATCTCATGAAACATGAGATCATGCCCTGAGCTGAAACCAAGAGTCAGATGTTTAACCGACTGAGCCAACCAGGCACTTTCTCAGTCCTTGCTTTTAGAGTGAAGCAGTATTTACAGTCTGCTCTGGGAATAGGTCAGGAGAAATAGAATTACGGTCAGCACAGATGGACTCTGTAGTCATAATTGTTGTTTAAGACCAGTGTCTGTTCTGATTGATTGGTGGCAGTGCCCATTCTGATTGGCTTATAACCAGTAAATGTCTACATAACCCCATAACTTAAGTTGAATTGGCCTTTTTTTTTTTTTACCCTGCCCTCAGCAATTAATTTCCTGATTAATGTGAATTAGGCTGAGGACATTTTCTCGTATTTGCTAGACTCAGAGTTATGAAGACATAGATTATAACTGTCTTAATATTAAAATGGGAAAATCTGTGAAGCCAGTGTGGGGTAGATGAATCAAGTTTTGGAGATGTAAAAACAATGTTCCAATGACATAATTTAAGCCCCTGAATCATACTAAACCTGAATCTGGTAGATTTACTTCAGTACTTGGTTCAAAAAATAGTTAAGTTTTGCTTAAGCCAGAACCAAAAGAATCCTAACTGATGTATTACATAGGAAACAAACAAGAAAATATGTAAAACACAACTAGAGGATATTTACTTTATATGACAAAGAGGGAAACAGGTTCTTTATATGTAATTGATCTGTTCTCAGATCTCGATTATTTAGAGACTATCAAATGGTGCACATGGATAGCAGGTCTAAGTAGACAGATTTGGGATCAATGAAAGGCTGAAGATCTTTGCAATTTAAGTTATCCAATAATGAAATAAACATTTTCTGTGGTATTAAGTGCTAAAGTAAAATCTGGATCATAAAGAATATTGTCTTGGGTTGAAGTGTCTACTCGCTGTTACTAAAATTCGTAAAATTTATTGAATAATTACTGTGCTGGACACTGTAGCAAGCGTTTTATATCTATATCTATATCTATATCTATATCTATATCTATATCTATATCTATATCTATATCTATATCTATATATCTATATATCTATATATATCTATATATATACATGTATCTATATATATATATAGCCTGCAAAGTCAGTACTATATCTAAATGAAGAAACAAGGGAGAAATGAAATTGAATCATTCACCCAAGGAGAGAAAACTAGAAAGCAGCAATGATGGGCATGAAACCCAATGTATCTGATTGACTTTAAAACTTTGCTATTTCTCCATTAACATTCTAACAGTGCCCGGATTTTTATGGATTCAATGCAATTATAAAACCCTGTATTTTGCCAATATTTTAGTAATGATTTACATAAAAAGAAAAATGAACTGATGTAGTCCAAAATGAATTATCTTTGATTTATGGACAGTAAGGTTTTACGGAAGTTCTAAAAATACACTAAAAGCACTCTAGTATGTAAATTTCATGATGATTAAAAGGTGTCATACCTATGTAAATGTAATGGAACTGAGGGGCTTACATAAATCCATAAATTCTAAAAGAAAAAAATCTAAACACAATTAGTCATAAAATGTCAAACAAATATGTTGTGATTTCTGAGAAAGCCTAACAGAACTTCTAAGCAATAGGTACTCAAGAGCTAAACAGTCACATAGTGTCCTAAGAGTTGTATCCAACATGAATTTTTTGAGAATTGATACAGTGAGGATACATAGAAGAAAAGCCTTGTGCTGTAGATGGGGTCCTGATAGCAAATATACAAAAAAGCTTGGTTGATAATTACATTGCTGGTTTATTGCTTCTCAATGACATATTTGAAAATAAAGAAACTATCATTGTGGGCTCATTCAAAAGGTTGTACTAGTGCAGGTAATCTGGTAGAATGTTTATGTAAGCATCATCCTAAGACCTCTATTGTTTGAAGTCACTGTACTTTCTAATATGAGAAATATTATATACTATGGATTGTAGGACTGGTGCAGTCAAGACAACACGTGGCCTTATAGAACTGCTAACTAGAATTCATTTTCATCATAAAAATTTCCCAGTTCTTTAAAGGCAGAGATTTAAAGCAGATTCATTATGTGATTTATTAGGTCGAATATTGTGGTCAAACAAACCCAAGTTTTAATTATGATCCTGTTATGTGCTGAATGGATTCCTTAACCTTTGCAAGTCTCTGTTTTCTCTTCTGGTAATGGAGATGCTAATGTTTACCTGCTTCAAAGATTATTACTAGAATTAAATCACGTAATCTTAAACTTCTTTACCTGCCTCAAATGGTGCTGAACGGACAGTAGCCGCCTTCCCTGTTCTTTCCCGCCAAACCCTCCCCTTACTTTTCTGTAATAACCTAAAAATTAATGAAAAACAACTATCTTCTTAACATAAGTCAGACTTTAGGCCTATGTTTTGTGTATAAGCTATTCTAAATCCTATAAGGAATGTATTTCAGGGGGAAAAGGCTAAGGTTGCATGATAAAGAAATTCAGAATAAATAGGAGTCCATTTTTAAATCAAACTGTATTTCCTCTTTTTACCATCCCACCTTATTTCAGAATATTTCTATGGTCCTTCCAGAAAGAGTCCTATTACCTGGATGCTATAGCTTTTCTTAGTCATGTTGAAGAGTAGTAATTTTACACACAAAATCTTTCATTTCAAATTTGGGCTTGGAGCATTGGTCTTCCCTAATTTGGGAAAGTCACTTGAGTGCATAACTGCAGAGGAAACATATTACCTCTTAGGTAAAGGCAACCTTGGAGCTGTTGCTGGAACACAATGAAAAAAGGAAGTTAAATCAAACCTCATTAGCTAGGGCCCTAAATATTGTACAAGCAGATAGCAGTTCACTTGAAATGGGAAACTGGGAAAAAGGCCACAAAGAAATTAAATGATTATTCTCCTAAGATCACATAGTGATAGAGTGCAACAGTCATGAGCAGAGCCTAAGAAGATTTAAGAGGCCAACAAATTTGGCTAAGCAAGCTTATATATTTTTCCAGCTCAGGAAGAGTTTACAAGTACAGAGTTACATTTTCTCTTGGTTTTGGTATTCACTGTTTCGAAAATCTTTGTAGATTAGAACAATAAAATTTATATGTCATATATATATCAAAGCACAATAATTCAAGTCCACACATGTATCACATTTATTTTTCATATATTTTAATTATTACTCCTTGATTGTATAGTTTAGTACACATAGGATGAATCAGTGCCCTGGCAACATTAAAAAAATCAAATTACAGTAAATAAAAAGATGAATATCCATCCTTTCTTCCTCATAGCCCCCCGCTCCCCAACGAGAACATAAAAATTTAATCTCTGAAAGTTTTAAATTATCAAAACAATGGGATAAAGTTATGCATCCTTTTTTTAAACCACATATGAGATCTAGCTATGTGACAGACTTGAAACAGAAAGTATTATTTTTTCCCAGCATTTTTTAAAAGCAGCAAACCATGAAGTACAATTTTATTTTGTCTTAATGATAATGAAAGATACTACATGTCACCACTGAACATGTACTAGTGTATGTGCTTGTGTTTTCGAAGGCTACTTTTTATTAGCTTAAACCCCTGAGCTGTTAAATGTAGCATAAAGCTGAATTTCCACTGTTCTACAGCAGGGGAAAAATTCTTTTAATTGGATGATTGCAAAGGGGGAGAGAAAAAAGGAAGAGCTTTTAAAAGTTTGGGTAGTTCAGATAAGAAAAATTCTGGATGCTTCAGCAAAATTACCAACCCTCTGAGATTCAATTTTGACTATTATTACTAATGTACTGCTTTCAGTGTACAGTAAATTAGATCTTGAACACATTATGGGCCAAATATTATCCTTTTATGCTCACGTGTAACCCCTAACAGGTTTCAATGGGAGATGGGCATGGTTACTTGAAAGCTGTTTTCCCAGTATTTTTCTACCCTAAATCTGATACAATGAAGGTGATTAGAAGAAATGTATGTAAAAAAATTAATAATAATAATCTCTTCATACAACATTTTTCCAATTACAGAGTTTTACACCACATATCATTTCATTGTATCTTTATAAAGCAGGGAATTTAATTGTATAAATAGAAATGTATTAAAGAGCCTCCAGAATCAAAATTTAATATTGGAGTTTCATAGAAAAGATGACTGTTTCTGTTTCTGTTTAACACAGCACTGTGTTGAAAAGAAGAAAATTGTGAATTCAATTATGCCAAATGGTCAAACATGCTAATATTAATAACAAGAATAATCTATTCTGTATAAATCTATAGACACTTTTATGATTACAAATTACTTTTAATTCACATTTTTCTCATGTTTATAAACCTTCTTTCCCTTTCTTCCTTTCTTCTTTCTTTCTTTCTTCCTTCCTTCCTTTCTTTCTTTCTTTCTTTCTTTCTTTCTTTCTTTCTTTCTTTTTCTTTTGTCTTCTCTCCAGGTTTCTTTTGTTTGTTTTATTTAGTTCAATTTCTTTTTGTTTTAATTTGCTGTTCATTATCTTAGGAGGTATTCACTGATACACAGGTTTCCAACAAGGGATAGTCTGAGGCAGCGTCCTGAATCATTGTCACAGGTCGTTGAATTTCTGAGAACTAAAATCAGTCTTGAGCTGTACTTTGATGCAAGTGAGGCTCAATCCCATGCTTTCTGCTACTAAGTAGGAATCCACATTTCCTAAGCCACTGTAAGGATGCATCTACTGATTTAATCATCAACATTTATTTTACGAAGTTTGCTATGTTGGTTGATTGATTGATTTTTACCAAAGGGCAGATTACTGTAATCTTCAGACCGAAACCAAACAACAAAGGGAAAAAGAAGAGTTGGACACTACTGGGCAAAATGTAAGCCATCAATAGAGTTTTTGTAAAAGGCATTTCATTCATTCACTTATTCAGCAAAACATTCATTGCACATTCATATTGTGTCTGAGATAGTGCTAGGTGCTGGGAGTATATAAGTAATCAACAACAACAATAAAACAAAAATAAGAACTATCCCTACCTTAGTGAAGGAGGATGAGAAAGAAAGTGATAAAGCGATGAATAATTGAATTTTATAAACTGCTGGAAGATGCTAAATGCCATGAAGAAACAACAGGGTCAGACAGATTGGAACATGTGGGAGAGGGTGTTGCAGTTAGTTCTAGTGAGGTAGGTGTGCTTGAATAGACTTGAAGGAGGTGAGGGAATTAGGCAAGAAGCTGTGGAGGAGAGGAGTGTTTTAGAGATGGGGTACAGGGAACCTAAATTTGGGAATGTGCTAATGACTTAGGACCAGCTGAAGCTAATGTGTTTGGAGATGAATAAACTAGGAAGAAAGTAGCGGGAGGTTAAGGACAGGAGCAGGAGGGCATTACAAGTCATTGCCAACTTTAATTCTGCTTTAGATGGGAACCTCTAACAGGTTTGGAGTAGAGACACAAAATGACTTATTTTAACAGGTTTGCTCTAGTTGCCCTGCTGAGAATGGACTGCAGGAAGTTAAGGGCAGGAAAGGTTACTTAGCTTTTATTTATTTATTTTTTAATGTTCATTTATTTTTGAGAGAGACAGAGTGTGAGTGGAGGAGGGGCAGAGAGAGAGACAGGGAGACGCAGAATCTGAAACAGGCTCCAGGCTCTGAGCTGTCAGCACAGAGCCCAACCTGGACCAGGGGCTACAATTCAGGAATGGCGAGATCATGACCTAGGCCGAAGTCAGAGGCTTAACCAACAGAGCTACCCAGGTGCCCCAAGGTTGCTTAGCATTAAAAAAAAAAAAATTGGAAGATTGAATTAACAGCATGGTCTCAGGAAGATGTTTTGGGGAATCTTAGCTTTATATAAAACTGTGGGGGCACCTGGGTGGCTCAGTCAGTTAAGCATCCGACTTTGGCTCAGGTCGTGATCTCACGGTCCGTGAGTTCGAGCCCTGCGTTGGGCTCTGTGCTGACAGCTCACAGCCTGGAGCCTGTTTCAGATTCTGTGTCTCCCTCTCTCTGACCCTCCCCCGTTCATGCTCTGTCTCTCTCTGTCTCAAAAATAAATAAACGTTAAAAAATTTTTTTTTAACTGTGAAGTAGGTAAATTAATCTGCAATATTCCTAGATTTTTCTTTTTATCACCTTTTTTTCTTACCTCCCTTCTATACCTTTCTCTTTGTCAAACTTGATCTCACACATAAAGACAAGGATGTCTGTTTGCCTCTTCAATGACGTACCTACATTTTTCACCAGGAGAAACCCATGGGAGCAAATTTCAAAATAAATTTCAAGCCTTTAAAAACAAGAAGATTTATTTTAGGGGAAGAAATTTAGACCTGTGTTCAACCTCAGTCAATTCTGATTCTTGATTTACTATAAAAGTTTCTCTCCATCAACCAGAAAACTAAATATAAAAATTTTTAATATGGCACACTATTTTTATTTGAGGCAGATTGTGCCTCAAATGTTCATTGAATTGTTAAAGGGAAACGATTAAGTGCCAGGCAAGAATCGAAACACTAGAAATAAAATTTGAATGAGATGCTGCATCACCATCCCTCAAAATGCTCAGAGAATGGAGCAAGGACATTGGATGCTTAAAACAAATGCAGGGTGGTGGGGAAAGATCTGTTGAAGAGGAAAGTGCCTGTAGCTTTGCCAGGACAGCCTCTTCACAACTTTTTCCCCTCTTCTACTTCTCTTCAGCCGTCCTCCCCATTCACCTCAATCCAATTTCTTCTCTTATTTCTGTGAACAGCACTATCTTCCCTTAGTTACATAGGCTCTGTAACCCAGAGGTGTCACTAACCTCTCCCTTTTCTTCACCTTTAACATTCTTTCACATAGGACCCATGCACTAGATAAGAGTCTGCAATGTCTCTAACATCCTTTCAAACTCCCATGCACATAGTTCTATCCCTGATTGCCCCCCACAATCCCGCAGAAACATTCTTTTTTTTTAAGTTTTATTTTTATTAAGTAATCGCTACACCCAACATGGGACTCAAACTCATGAACCCCAGATCAAGGGTTCCATGTCTTAGCACAGAGTCAGCCGGGTACTCCTCACAGACAAAGACTTAAAATTATCAATTCCATCTCTTCAGTCTCTACCTGCTCTGATGTGCTTACATAAAACTTACAGCATATCTGGCATCATTCCAACTACACATTAACCTAATAATAAAAAAGAAAACAAGTAAAGTTTTCTATTTTCTATAGCATTAGGTACACATTGCTTTGCCTGACATTCATGATCTTCTGTTAACTGACCCTAACCTACACTTTTAGTTCCATCATTTATTATTTTCTCACATACCCTACGAGCTATCTAAATCTGCCTATTTCCTATTCCCCCCAAATGCTCTGCCTTTTATACTCTCTGTGCCTTATATTTATTTTCTCTCTCAAAATGAATTCATTCTCCCCTTAGAATCTCCTACCATCATCCGAGGCTCTAAAATCATCTTCCTCATAAAATCTTTCTTCAAGCACATATCTTTTTCTCTTAACCTACATGATGGCAGCAACTGTGGCTTCATTATTTTTAGTTCTTAGCATTATTCCTTGAACTGGAATAAATACATATTCAATTAAATTAAATATAACAGTAATATATAAAGTAAAGCTTTAACTTCGTTCAAAAAAATCACATACTATTTTACTTCCCATGTACTCATTTTAAGTTTCAATATATTACTTTGTAATTATGTATATTCTACTAGAGATGGAAATAACCCTAATGTCTTTTTTCACTAAATTTAAATACTGCCTTGACATTTGTTTCACACTAACAGTTATTATTGATTTAATAACTTAATGTGGAACATCCTGGTTTTAGTAGAACACTGTGAGATTGGACGTTAGTATTTATTTTTGCCACAAAATTATACACGTGCATTTACCAACCAGAGCATAAAGCACATGGATATAGTAGTATAGTTTCTAATACAAAGTAATCATGAAAGTACGTATGAAAGAAGGAGAAAGCAATTCAAGGAAAATTATAATTAGGCAAAATCTCAAAAATCATGCTGTTTATATAATTAGTCACGACAAAGTAACAGGTTATAAAACTTCAAGAGATAAACAGATTAGGAAATGAAAGTCAAACCCAAGAGTACCAGTGTCAGTGAACAGAGTGAAAGAAAGTAGGTTTTTATGAATTATACTAAAGGAATTTTAGATTAATGAAGGTGTAGAGAGGCTTCATCTTGTAAACATATCAATTGAGGTGAGTGGTCCATAAAGCTTTATGACTCTAGCATGAATTCTGGTGGAAAGAAATACTACAGTAGATCATGTTAATTTAGTTTTACTGTGTAAAAATGTGACAGCTTTTAAAATTGTTGCTTGAAAAATTTAAGGTGGTGCTTTGCTACATCAACATAAACACACAGGTGTTATTCTTTTTTTAATACTGAGCTAAGTGCCCATGGCATTTATTCAGAATCTATGTCATATAGAGCTTTTCCTAATATTCCAACTTAATTAAAGAATTTTATTTATTTTGTCTAAAGACACAAAATTTCCATGGTACAGCAAATCATATTAGATGATAAAGTAGACTATTGAAAGCTAATACTGTTCAAATTCAAAACTTGATCACCCAACACAAAGATAGAAATGAATTTTGAATCCCACTGAATAAATTAGTTACACAAGTTACACAGATTTGAGCTTCCCAGATCTTTAACTACAGCTTGGCTTTAAAAAAAAAAAAAAAAAAAGCATGGCTAACCTTATATAATATTGTAATAGTAAGTCTTGTATTTTTAATATGATGGTTGTGAGAATAAAGTTAGGTAATATAGTAAATGGTTTGAAAATTAACAAATGCATAAGAGATATGTCAATATTAAAATAGGATTGATTTTCCAACAGGATTTTCTGTAATGTTGGAAACGTGCATGTGGAATAGTATGCTGTTTGATATGGTAGCCACAAGCCACATATTGCTACTAAATACTTGAAATGTGGCTCGCTTGATTAAAGAAGTTAATTTTTCTTACATTTAATTTTAATTAATATAAATTTAAGGAGGCACACAGGGTTAGTGGCTACAATGTAGAACAGTACAGATCTAAAACTAATCTCTGAAATTTGACTTGATCATTTAATAACTCAAGGAATTCATATAGCTGCTACAAGTTTTCATTGCTTAGACAATCAGAATTTTCCCCCAGGGCTTGCAATGGGGATCTCAGATAAACTGTGAACCAGTCTCTTTTAATGTTAAATTATTAACAGACTAATTTGGCTATGAGCCAACTAAGTTTTTGTGCTACTTTAATCAACTCATAAATACTAATTCTTAGTTTTCTCCATTGACAAATAGGTGGAAAAAGTGGATGAAGGTTTTAAAAAGTCAGTTCAGGGGTGGTGGATGGCTCAGTTGATGAAGCATCAGTCTTGGATTACAGCTCAGGGCATGATCTCAGGGTTCATGAGATGGAGCCCTGAATTGGCTCTGTGCTGACAGCATGGAGCCTACTTTAGATTCTCTCTCTCTCTCTCTCTCTCTCTCTCTCTCTCTCTGCCCTTCCCCCACTCATGCTCGTTCTCTCTCACTCTCAAATAAAGTTAAAAAAATAAAAGAACTAAAAAGTTAATTCGTGTACAGGACTTACAGGGACAGATTAATGGTGTGTTTTCAAATACATATCAGCTATCTTTAATCAAAGTAAATATGACAAAAAAATAAACAGTCCTAACTAAGAAATTTTTTTTTCTAAATAAAGAACTATTTTTTTTTAATGGCAAATTGATTATTCTTTTGGTTTGGGCAAAAATAAACCTGGGGCTCCCCTTGCACTGGGCTTTTAATTAAAGACAAAGGCTTTGCTAGTGTTCTTGCTACACTTGGATGTTTGTGCCTGTGGGGAGCACACTTCACTCAGTCCTAAGATAATTTTTAAACTTTTCTAAGAATTCTGCCATTTCTGAGTTGAACTCAAAGCCAGTTGAGAAGCTGGGTCTTAGGAACCTTGCTTGAAACACTTTTTCCTGCTTCTCACATCCACACTTTAATCTTCCTCAACTAAGGTGGCTTGATAAAGCTCTCTTGGTCCGTGTGTCCTTTTAATTTCTAAACTGCATAGATACCTACCCACCCCCCAAAAAGAAATGTGTGGGACATTGAATCTTATCCCAGAACAAAGTTCCCTGGTATTTTTGTGTTCTTTATGACTTAGATTAACTTTAACTGTACAATTTTACTACTCAGAGTGTTGGCCTTGAACTAGTAGCCTGGCTTCCCCATGGAGTTTGTTAGAAACGCAGAATGTCAGGCCCCACACCAGATCTACTCAATGAGAATTTGCATGCTATAATTCTTACGTGTTTCATCAATAGATACATAAAAGTTTATGAATTACTACTCTATAACATACCATCTTGTTTGCTCTGAAGGAACAGGAAGGTGTTTTTTTTTTAATTGATCTTGTTTATACCACTTCCTTAAATGAGCCAAACTTCATTATCCTCGGCCAATCTGTGTCCCATTTGTTTGTTCCAAATCATTTTATCCAATTCATTTCCTTCAGAATATTATTTTAAAAAATTAGATAAAGGGGCACCTGGGTGGCTCTGTTGGTTAAGCATCCAATTCCTTATTTCAGCTCCCTTGTTCGTAAATTTGTAAGCCCAGGACCAGACTCTATGCTGACACTGCGGAACATGCTTGGGATTCTCTCTCCCTCTCTCTCTGCCCTGCCCCCCTGCTTCTTCTGTCTTTCTCTCTCTTTTTCTCAAAAATAAATAAATGAACATTTAAAATATAAATAAAAAATAAAACATCATATAAAAAATCAGTTAAGTACAAGAAAGAGCGAGGTCTTCATTCTTCCCTTATTATAAAGAGTAAAAGTGCATATTTATTGTCCCAACCTTTCTGCACACCACTCACTGAGGACAACTTGACCACTGGTTTCTATAAACGGTGTCTGCTATCTCTTGGAATACCATCAAACTGTCCTAGTGATCTTTTATCCATTTTTAGTTAAATCCTCCTTTATAAAGTCTTCTTGATTTTTCTCTCTCAAAATATTTTAAGTATCCTATGACACATTCATTCCTTCATCTTTAAGTTGACCTTTCTCCTTTTGTTTACTTCTTTGTTATTTGGGATCTAGCTGCAGGATAAGAAAAGACATATGGGTGCCTCAACAATTGCTGTTGGTTGGTTTTGATTACTCTTCACAATCCAAGAGAAAAGGACAGAAAGCATCATCATCTTACCCATTTTTATCTTGATATATTTGTGACATGTCATAGGATACAGTGCTTGTTGTATAAAATGACAGTTAGAAATAAATGAACTTTGGGGCGCCTGGGTGGCTCAGTCGGTTAAGCCTCCGACTTCAGCTCAGGTCACGATCTCACGGTCTGTGAGTTCGAGCCCCGCGTCGGGCTCTGGGCTGATGGCTCAGAGCCTGGAGCCTGCTTCCGATTCTGTGTCTCCCTCTCTCTCTCTGCCCCTCCCCCATTCAAGCTCTGTCTCTGTCTGTCTCAAAAATAAATAAACGTTAAAAAAATTTTAAAAAAAAAGAAATAAATGAACTTTGTTATATTAAAAAAATTTTTTTTAATGTTTATTTATTTTATACAGAGAGAGAGACAGAGCATGAGCTGGGGAGGGGCAGAGAGAGAGGGAGACACAGAATCAGAAGCAGGCTCCAGGCTCTGAGCTATCAGCACAGAGCCCAACTTGGGCCTTGAACTCACAGACCTCGAGATCATGACCTGAGCCAAAGTTGGTCGCTCAACCGACCAAGCCACCCAGGCGCCCCATATTTTTGTTGTTGTTATTCTTTGATGTGGACTATCCTTGCAGGTTGTCTTGAATTATTATTGTACAAATAATAAGAGAAAAACAAAATCCTCTTAAATATGTCATACAGTGTATGTCCTATAGTTACCTTAAATATCCTGAACATAAAAGCACAGGAGAAATTTTGATAGTTTATTTTTTTTCTATTATTGGATCCTAACCCTCTTACCTATAAAATAATAAAAATCTTTAAAAGTTAAAAAGGCAAAGACTCCTGGGTGGCACAGTTGTTTAGACATCGGGGCTTTTGATTTTGGCTCAGGTCATGATCTCATGGTTTGTGGGTTCGAGCCCTGTTTTCAAGTACGCTGACAGTGCAGAGCCTGCTTGGAATTCTCTCTCTCCCTCCCTCTCTTTCTGCCCCTCCCCTATTTGCTCACTAGCGCGCGTGCGCGCGCGCGCTCTCTCTCGCTCTCTCAAAATAAACTTAAAAAAAATTTAAAAAGGTAAACAGAGAAGACTCTTACCTCCTATTAGATCAATATTCTTTTCTGCTGTTCAGCCGTATTCACTGATACAAATCTTGTATGATACAACTAAATATCTCCTGTTATAGTTTAGGTCTATTTTGTTTAATGCAACTCTTTTGTAAACCAATGTGAGCAACTGAACAACAAAAAATTTTAGTCAACATTTGGCTTAAAAAAAGAAATGTATTTTTTCTGGTATTTCTCATTTTGACTTACCTACTTCAAAAACAATTGCTCCAGGGCATCTGCGAGGCTCGGTAGGTTGAGTCTGACTTTGGCCAATGTCGTGACCTCACGGTTTGTTAGTTTGAACCCCACATCAAGCTCTGTGCTGACAGCTGAGAGCCTGGAGCCTGCTTCAGATTCTGTGTCTCCCTCTTTCTCTGCTCCTCCCATGCTTGGACTCTGTCTCTCTCTGTCTGTCTCAAAAGTGAAGGAACATTAAAAAAAAATTGCTCCCATATTGAAGTATTTTCCAACTTGGATAAGTGTTCTTATGCCTACATAATATCATTTATGCCTTGATTTATAATTGCTTTGTAGCATTGTTTATTGATTTTCTTGTATTTTCAAAATCTTTTCTAATATGTATGAAATACATCTCTCAAAATGCAGCCTGTAGCAAGATATATTTTATATTTCAATTTATTAATAATGATAGGTTTTGTTTCTTTAATTGACATTTCTGATAAACATGTTTTTGGTTTGGTTTTGTTCAGAAAATAGTTTGCCGAATAAATTTAGTAGCTTCAGTCTGATGTTGCATTAATTTTTATTATTTTATCTAGAACTATATATTGAATGCTAAAGAAGAGTAAGGAGAATGAGTAAATAAAGAATAGAGGAACAAAACTCTTATTATTGTTTTCTTTCTTATTGTGATAACCATTAAAGAAACATCCTAGTACGATTTAATTTTGTTTAAATAAGTTTCTAATAAGCTTAATGTGTGTTATAGTCTAACAAACCAAATATATTTGGCAATTGACCTTTGGTTAATGCTGATTGCTTTGGTATAATTCATGAAATAACAGAAATGTGTCCTACGTGATGGACTTAGGGAAAATAGAATGTCAAAATTATGATGTTAATTATGGGAAATCGTATAGGTAACACTGGTTATATGAAGGAGACTGCATTGATCACACTGTGTTATCCTAATTAAAACCCACAGAGAAGCTGTATCTTAGCCCATTCCATGTGACTTTGTGGAATTGGTCCTGAGTTCTGGGACCTAACAGGTGATCAATCACTGGATAGGATCCGTCATGCCCAACAGCAGGAAATATCATGGGATTCATGGAATATTACCAGGATGCTGATGATGTGGCGACTAAAGTCCCAGTCACCTGGGTGGCTCAGTAAGTTAAACGTCTGATTCTTGGTTTCAGCCCAGGTCATGATCTGAGGGTTCATGGGTTTGAGCCCCACTTTGGGTTCTGCACTGACAGCTATGGGGCCCGCTTGGGATTCTGTCTCTCTCTCTCTCTCTGCCCCTCCCCTGCTGTCTCTCTATTGCTCTCAAAAATAAATACGTAAACATTTTTTAAAAATATTCATTATGGATAACAGCTCATGTCTTTTCTCATGTAAAATTACTCAGTATAATTATATTGAGTGAATTATATCACCAAATATTTTAATAAAAATTTGTGTATTCATAATGTAAACATCCACTGAGTGCATGCTATGAGAACACTGTGCTAACTGCTGAAAAACAGGTAGAAATTAAGGTTAAAGGTTAAACTTAAAGTACACAAATTAAAATTAAAGCTCATATTATTTCATGAGCTACTAAAGCAATGAACATTGTTAACAAACGACCAATTTCTAAAACATATTTTAGTATTACAAAAGATACTCAGGCAAGATAGAATTTTATTTGAAAAAAATATTAGCATCAAAACTGTGTCTATTAAAAAAAAACCAAAGAAAATAAAGCTAGCATAATTGGTTATAATATCTTATTCAAAACAATATGATATAGGCTAATTCTTCAAGACAGTAATGAAATACAAGTATAAAATATCTAATTTAACTTGTGATTTAAATTAATCTCTGCCCAAAACAATAGTTTATAAATAGATATTTCTCTTAGTGTATTGACAGAATTCTGGTGTTGTCTTAATTCTGCAGTAGCTACATGTGCTTCATCTTTAATTTGTTAGGCATTTTTGAGGCCATCTTTATCCTCATTAAGTATTTTTTCAATATAATTGAGAATATGGGTAGAAATAGTCATTAAATTGATAAATGTAATAAACAGATTCATTTTAAGTAATTAAAAGATTGTAAATTCACAGGAATTGATTATTAAATTTTCTTTTAAAAACTTTTTTATTTTAAGCATGTTACATTATTTTCAAGTGTATAATATAGTGATTGAACAATTTATATATTATGCTCATCACAAGTGTAGCTACTGTTCGTCTCCATTCAGCACTATCATAATACCATCAACTATATTCACTATGCTGTACCTTTTTTTTACCATGAACTATTCAGTCCATAACTGGAAGCCTCTATCTCCTATTCCCATATGTACCCTGTCTTCTTAATTCATTCTTAATTCTTAATTCTTCTAAATGTATCCATCTATTGATGGACACTTATGTTGCTTCCATAACTTGGCTATTATAAATAGTACTGCAATAAACATAGAGGTGCATATATATTTTCAAATTAGTTTTTTTTTTTGTTTTCTTTGGGAAAATAACGACTAGTGAAGTTACTGGGTCATTATTTAATTTCCTTCAAAATTATTCTGGTCTTAGTATATCTGGGAGACTTTTAAGTATATGTTCATTCTCAAAATACAGCTTGAAAAGATTGACCTGACCTAAATTATCCTTAAAATAATTGTTTATTTTTAAGTAAAGATTATTCTAATCTAGTAATTTATAGAAACCTTAGATTTAAACAAATCCCGGAGTAAATTAAATCTATATTATAATAAAACCAAAGAACAATCATATAATGAAATCTAGTCACTTTTTGTTTTCTTTAGACAATGCTTTAACAGACCCAATTTTATCCAAGTATTTTAGCATAGGAGGAGCTTACTCTAATATATAACTGAAATAAAATACCACTTTTTTTTACATTTAGATTATAGCTATTCCATTATAATCACCTTCCATCAGATGTGAAATCAATTTTTTAATAATTGGAAGAAAAACAACTCAACCTAAATATATGTGTGTGTATATATACATATATATATATATAGTAAAAAAAAGCTCTTACGGGTAATACAACCCCTGATTAATATGGCTTTAATTTTAAAATGTTAAATTAAATTTGATTTTAAAAGTATGATTCACTTTCCCAGTTTTGCCTGATTCTGTCTCAATTTTAGGACTGAAATTTTTGCACTCTGGGAAGCTCTTTAGTGTCAGGAAAACCTGGATGGTTGGTCATTGTAATGTGACATTAGCTTTATTAGTTACATTTTTTTTAATGTTTTTATTTTTGAGAGAGAGAGAGACAGACAGAACATGAGTGGGGAGGGGCAGAGAGAGAGGGAGACGTAGAATCTGAAGCAGGCTCCAGGCTCTGAGCTGTCAACACAGAGCCTGATACAGGGCTTGAACTCACAAACCGTGAGATCATGACCTGAGCCGAAGACGCTCAATTGACTGAGCAACCCAGGCGCCCCTATATTAAAGGCGCCCCTTTAATATTTTAAAGGTGAAAATATGTCCTATATGGAAATCCAGAGCATATTGAGGTTTATATAGTGACAACTTTAATATTAATCACAAATACCTCCATTTTTTAGCATTCATTAATTGAGCATTTGTGTTTTAAAGCGTTATTTCCAATATTTAAAACATCAATAGATCATACACTCTGTATTTAAGTAACTTATAGCCTAATCAAAGAGCCAAACACATGAGATAATACAGTATAATTACCTGCTAAGATTTTTTTTAAGCACCTAGAAGCCCTCAGTACTTTGCTTTTTTCCCTTTTTGTTATACTTTCTAAGTATAAAGTAAATACTGTGTATATTTCCAAAGAGTTCTGAAATAGTTGTGTAGAACCTTTTGACATGTTTTAAGGTTTAAAATAAATTTGAATTCACTTAGACTGGTATTGGTGCCTTTAAACAGTCCTGTTGATGGAAATATTTCTACACTATTTGATTTAATTTTTGTCATTTGGCATTCATGCGTGCCTCTCTATACATCCCCAGACTGAATGGTCTATACTCAATAGTAGCCAGGCATGTACTAGTCTTAAATATTTTTTTTAATTTCTTTTAATGTTTCTTTATTTTTGAGAGAGAGAGAGGGAGACAGAGAGAGAGCGTGCTTGAGTGGAGCAGAGAGAGGAAGACACAGAATCTGAGCAGGCTCCAGGCTCTGAACTGTCAGCACAGAGCCCCATGCAGGGCTCGAACTCATAAACCATGAGATCATGACCTGAGCCAAAGTCAACACTTAACCAACTGAGCCACCCACGTGTCCCAGATATTTTACACTTTCATTTTCCAGTTTATACTCAAAGTAAACTTTTTTTTCTTAAGTGCTTATTTATTTATGAAAGAGAGAGAGTGTGTGAGTGGATGAGGGGCAGAGAGAAAGAGACAGCGAGAGAGACAGAGAGAGAGACAGAGAGAGACAGAGAGAGAGAGAATCCCAAGCAGGCTTTGTGCTGCAAGCACAGAGCCTGACACAGGGCTCCAACCCATGAACTATGAGATCAGGACCTGAGCCAAAGTTGGAGGCTTAATTCACTGAAGCCATCCAGGTGCCCCTCAATATAAACTCTTAAGAATATACATGAACACATATGCACACACACACATATATGTATCATAGAAAGTATCAACCTATTGTCAACATCAACTATAATATTAAAATCCTAATGAAAAAAAGTCTTCGTATATACTCAGATTATCTAAACTTTACACTAAACATTGTAATTTTGGAAATTAGGATTTTAATCCTACGCTATGTAGAAGAAACAGTAATTTGAAAAAAAATGTATCTTCACTTTTTCAATTTATTTTTCAATAAAATGTCACTTTCAAAAAATAAAGTATGATTATACAAGTTGATAATTGTCAAATTAAAAGAAACAACAAAAGCTTGGAACACATATGAGCCTTAGATACTCACTCCATCTGGGAGGAATTAAAGAAGACCCTCACAGAGAAGATGTGATAATTTAGGAAAGCCAGAAATTGCTAAGGAAGAGGAAATAAGGAGGGATTTCTAGGTTTAGGAGTGTAGAAGGATAAGCCATACTCAGGCTGTAGTGAAAAAGTTAGTGCTATTGTAATATAGGATAGATAATATGGAAATACTCATTTTGGCTTTTTCAGAAAGACCTTTGATGGCAATGCTTGAGCAGATAGAATTTATTGTATGTCCAGTGATTTAGGATGAAGAGTATATGCTCATGGATTTATCAGAATCACCTGGGAAGATCTTTAAATTACAGAACCCTGCACCCTCAGAGAACCTACTAAGCAGGTCTGAGGTGCCAGCAGTTTGTATTCATGCTTTTGTAATGATTTTTAGATGATTATGATGTCCATGGAGATTGAGAGCCACTAAATTTGAGCCAACGATGGTAATTAAGTATTTGAATTACATAATTTCATTTAACTTAAAAAAATATCTCTGAAAGTTTTGAGCAGAATCAATAGGCAACAAAGATTTCATTGAACGATGCAGCTGAGAGGTAAGAGACTATTAAGATTTTGTCAAGGTAGCAGGGAGTGGTGTTCTGGGAGAAATTTTAAAAATGGAGGATGGTCTACAATGCCTTATGCTTAAGAGTACACGTTTTGTGAAGACTTGTTTAACTTATTCATTTTATGCCACTTTCTGATAGAGTTGATATGGCACAAATAGAGTACAAACATTGTCTCATGAATATTAATCCATAATATGCCAAAAAATGTAGATACTCTTTCTCTTATGCTTTCCTTTAGATGTAAGTTTATTTTTTTGTTTCATTATTGTATTTATTCAACCACCTAGCATATAATTTTTGATTGTCTATAATATGCCAAATAGTACTAACTAGATGCAGTTTCCATTTGTAACACAATAATGGTATGTTTTTGAAAGAACCATGTTTTTCATACAGGTATTTTCATTAAATTGCTCTCCCTAATCCACTTTGCTAAAGATTTAGAAAGGCCTTTATAAAATGATACCACCATTCTGGAGAACAACTTAACTGTAGCTATCAAAAACATTTGAAATGTGCAACACATAATAGTTATTTATTTCTGCAAGTAGTTAGGTATTGCTATGGTTACTGAAGTAGTATCCGTACCACATATATTTTGTATTGTTGGGTGACTATAAAGCAAATGCTATGGCAACATTGAATGTATATCTCTTTTCCAGTACAACAAATGTATACAGATATTCTTGGACTGAAAAATAATGGCTGGTGTGTCATGAGGGAAATATATTGTGTAAATAACATGCTCCATCTAAGGTTCCTTTTGCCAACTTACCACCTTAATGCGCAACTATCTCTAAATCAAATAACCTTGGGCAGTAAATAGAGGCCTGCTTTTAGAAGTTTTGGCAAAGAAATACCTTTTTTTATTTTTTACAAAAAAAAAATGTTCTTTCTGGTTTATGTACATTTAGTACACAAAAGCAAGGCAACAGTAAATCACTAGTGGTACTAATTCTTAGGGATTATAGCACATAGTGTTAGAAATAACCAAATATAGCCCACATAGGATTCTAATTATTCCCATTTATGGATATATAATAATTAAGAAGTAAAGATGCCTACTTTTATCAGCATGTTTTTGGTTCATATTTTATATTAGTGAAATGGCAATAACAAACTTTTATCATAAATGATGGCAGACAGTATTTTTGTTTTCATGCTTTCTGTGTACTTTACCATATTACTGTGTTCTTTACCATAACACTTCTTTTATCATAACACTTTCTTGAAGAAGTTCATTTAGTATATATAAGATGTTCTAGGGGAGCCTGGGTGGCTCAGTAGGTTGAACGTCAGACTTAGGCCTAGGTCATGATTTCACAGTTGGTGAGTTGGAGCTCGGTGTCAGGGTCTGTGCTGACAGCTCAGAGCCTGGAGCATGTTTCAGATTCTGTGTGTGTCTCTCTCTGTGTCTCCCCTGCTCGGGCTCTGTCTCTTCGTTTCTCTCAAAAATAAATAACATTAAAAAAATTAAATAAATAAAGATGTTCTATTGCAGTCTTCCTAACTTTTTCACATCAAATCTGAAATTAATTTACATTTTTACAAAGATATGTAAGTTTTAAGTTCATAGAAGGGAAAAATATGCTACGCCAGGCATGCGTCTGTTTGGCAGCAAAATGGTCAAGAAGCTAAATGAATATGCCCTCAAGTCTACAAGTGCAAACTAAATCTGGTCAGCAGGAGAGACACTTAGATATTAAATTTGAGACAGGTAACATTTTGGAACTTCAGGTGCAACACAGGATTGGTAAAATGCATTTTCTGTATGGTCTGTTAGTAATTGTTACATATTTTCATTACATAGGTAATGAATTGATATGTACAGAACAGGTGTATATAATTTAAAATGGACATTATTCTAGAAAATAAACAAAATAAGTTGTTAGAATCATTACTGAGTACAGAGAACAACAAAAAAGTTTGTATCAATAGAAGAAATCAAACAATCCTTGAATATAAAATGTCCCAATATTATTTCTGACTTTTAGGGGGACCTGGGTGGCTCACTCGATTAAGCTCCTGACTTTGGCTCAGGTCACGATCTCGTGGTTCCTGAAGTCCAGCCCCACATGGGCCTCTGTGCTGACAGCTCAGAGTCTGGAGCCTGCTTCAGATTTTGTGTCTCCCTCTCTGTGCCCCTCCCCCGCTCACACTGTCTCTCAAAAATAAACAAGCATTAAAAACAATTAAAATAAAAGAATATATCACCATTTTTGTACTGTGTATCACCTAAGGCTAATATTTATGCAATTCAATAGTGATATATTATCATTATGTATGAATTTTAATGTATATACTGAATTAAATTGACGTATTTTACCTATTTTTACTTTCTTCAGTGAAACATTTTGTTTTGTCTTATGACTGTCTTCGCCCTTTTGAAAGAATGAGCAAAAATATTAATTAGGAATTAGTTGTATTCAACATACCATGACATTACAAAATAGCTTACCAGTGATATTAATAAGTTCTTGGTCTATTTTTGTTGGTGAAGAACTAACAGATTAATTTTGATAGTTGAATATACTTTTTAGTATCAAATCTATTTTTATGAATTCTGTGAGTGGATATTTCATCCAAAATTTCTAAAATACTTCTTTTTTTGTTGCTTTCTTTCAAGTTGTAAAACAATCAATATGGATTTTTTTTAAGTTTATTATTTATTTTGAGAGAGAGAGAGAGAGCACAAGAGTGAGGGAGCCAGGGAGGGGCAGAGAGAGAGAGAGAGAGAGAGGGAGAGAGAGAGAGAGAGAGAGAGAGAGAGAGAGAGAGAGAGAGAGAGAGAATCCTAAGAAGGTTCCGCATTGTCAGCATGGAGCGCAATTTGGGGCTCGAACCCATGAACCAGGAGATCATGACCTGCACTGAAATCAAGAGTCAGATGCTTAATTGACTGAGCCAACCAGGCATTCTGAACGTGGGATTTTTTTTAAATAAAGCTGAAAATTTAAGTAAATTCTGCTAATACTACATCTTATTAGAAATCAGAAAAAAGATCATTACTTTATTCCTTATGAAATAGGACTCTGATTTTCTTTAGCCATTATTTCCATTATAAAAAACAACAAATATGGCAAAAATATATTAGGAGAAATGCCCCAAGGCATGACTGGAGAGTTGAATACATTATACACACTACTTTGGCCATATAAAAACAGTCGATGATTTGTAATTAACGATAGCCGCCTGGTATTTACCAGTGAAGCAGTTAATGAGCACTCCTGTAGTAGCATTGAGGAGACTGTAACACTAAACTGAAGTTATCCAATCTACTGAATACAGTGTGCAGTGTGCTGATTTTACCATGGATAGGGAAGAAAGTATCACAATTTCTCAAATTTAAGATGTGTGTTGAAATGAAAGTACATCATTTTTTTAATCATTTTCAAAAATTTATCTTCCAAAACATGGCCACATGGCAAGCCTGGGGCACTAAATTTTGAAGATAGATATGTCCATGCCCTGCTGTCGCACAAGATTATACTTTTCTAGCTCCACTGTTGCGTTATAGCTGAGAGCAGGAGAAAAACATGACAGAGTATGCCATGTCTCTAAACCATACCTTTCTGAGATTTTGAAGAATTTAAGGAATTCTTCACCTACCCTCCTTCCTACCCTTTCTTTTCACACTAATTAAAATACTTTGCAAGCTTTTTTACAGCATGGTTTTGCCTGTATTATCAAGGCTCTGAAATAAGACCCTTTGTTGTGGCTTCATCATCTTAGTGGGGATGCTTCTAATTAAAGATGGCATTCCACATTCTGTGTTGTTCCTGAACTGCTTTACTGATTTACTTTCTCTCGTACCTGAGATCATTTAGAGCAGGCTTTCTCCGAAATGGAAGTAGGCCTTTCCTTTAAGCTGAAGTCTTTCCACATTTTTAACATAGGCCTTTAACTTACTCAGGGTACAGAATTAATTACTAAGGGGTGCAAATAAACACAATAAATACAAGTGCCTTTATTAGGTTAAAGTTCTCTACTTGTTGCTGAAGTGTTTTCAGTAGAATCCAGATACACATGAGGAAATGATCTCAAAAAAAGAAATAACTCATATTCATATTCTGTCTCCCTCTCTATGTCAATCTCTCCCTCTCTCTCTCTCTCTCTGCCTCTATCTTTTTCTCTCCTCCCACCCCTACCAGGGGGCTAGAAAAATTAAACTATAATGTTGGGATTTCTGTGTCAAGGTTAAAGAGAATCACTTCAGAAATTAAAGGTGTCACTCATATTTGAAAAACTTTGTAAGAGATCTCTGGAGGCATGCACCAACATGTTAGCTTAGTACATGGAAAAATAAATTGAAAAAGAAAAACCCTGAAGTGATTATGTCCTCAAAGTAACTTCCATTTTAAAAGAAAATAATGTCTTTTATCCACAAGCAAATAGAAGGTATAACTGGATATATAACAATATATTACCTTTTTTATGATACGTAAGTTGTGCAATGCAAACTACAGCAAATAACTTGAATGACATATATATGGGTAAAATCTTTGTAGATATATGTAGTTGAGTTTTGTTGTTTGTGGTTTTGTTTTGTTTTTATTTGTTTTTCTTGTAGCTAGCTTCTAGGAATGGCATGATCCAAGTATGAATTAAGAAATATATATGCATATATATATTTTTTTAAGAGGCCAACATATATATATTTAAAAAAAATTAATGTTTATGTTTATTTTTGAGACAGAGAGAGACAGAGCATGAATGGCGGAGGGGCAGAGAGAGGGGGAGACACAGAATCCAAAGCAGTCTCCAGGCCCTGAGCTGTCAGCACAGGGCCTGATGCAGGGCTCGAACGCGTGAACCTCGAGATCATAACCTAAGCTGAAGTCGGACGCTCAACGACTGAGCCACCCAGGTGCTCCAAGAGGCCAACATATATTGACTTGGAACTCTGACTCATGCATTCACTTGAAATGTACTCAAACTTACATTTCATAGTCATATGTTAGGAACTGGTCTTTTATTTATGTTGGGAAAGCCTCTGCTTTCTGTTTTGACTGATTTCTTTCCATATCACTCCATGGACACCTTCCAACTTTCTTCATTCAAATTTTGACATTGTTTTTATTTCATTAATTTCACTAGCAAAGGTTCACAGGGGACAAGAATTTAGCTTTAGATATAAAAGCTATCAAAAGGCCCCATCATTTGTGTATCTTTACAGTGTCACTGTAAATAGTCTAGACATTTTCCTTACTACTGAATTAGAATTGCAACGGCTGTCTGAGAGTGTGTTTAATTATGAACAAGGGAAATAACAAAATACGATTTTAATATTTCAGATTGTTATGGTGGTATTTCTAAAACAGTTTTCAATGATGTAGATTAATTGTGCCCCTGGGATATGTTGGTACAAATAAATTAGAAGTGATTGATGTTCTCACTAAACAAAATAACTATAAGGAAAATGCAGTGATTTCTTTGCTCTTGTTAATGAATATTTTGAATGTGAATTTATGGTCGGAAATGTAGACATTTTGAAATTAGCTGGATATTAAGAAACATATTTTATAGTGGTGACCATGTAAATCAGTACATAGAATGAAGAGTGACCAATTCCTGACAAGATAGAGTGGTAGTAGTTCATCATGGCAGTCACTGTTTCTCTAAGAGATTTCACATATTCTTTTATTTCTAAACAAGGCCTACAAATTTGCTATGTAACATATCACATTACCAAGGACCTCGGTTATAAGTGCTGAAAAAGTTCTACTGATTCAAGTAGCAGATAGATAATTATCAAGTTACAAGGCTTTTTCTACAGTAAAGTAATTTACACAGTGAATTTCAATGGTTTGGTATTATGACTATATCTCACCCTCTTCCTCCCTCACCAAAACAAAAATCTGACCCCTACTTTATATATAATTTGAAATAATAAAATCAGATAAGTCCTTTAAAGCATCTTGCTTATTTTTCTTGGAAATCAATACAATTCAAGTTTATTATAGCTCATGTTCAAGAACCATCCTATGCCTTTTATTAGAACAACCATTTTCTATAGTTCAAGAGAAGTTTTCATGTCAAAAGAGACATACAAAGATTACTACCCCTACCCTAGTTGTCTGGAAGACCTGTTAAGACTTGTGAAGAGTCAGAGGCTTTATCTTACTTGTTAGCTTACAATTTAGCCTGCCAGTTTCATGGATGATGGCAGAAGAGATGAGACTCCTGGGACAGAGATAAAGAATTTTATTATTCACTGGACTTGTAGGGAATTTGAACTAATTTTCTTATATTAGTTCCCAAGTTCCAATTTTTATAGACTGGTATAAAGAGAGCCAGGTGAGACCTGTACACAACAGAGATATATTTCAGGTGAGGAACACCTGACCTTAGGGACATAAATCTTTATTATGCTGGATACTAAGCATACCTGCCCTTTGCTCCAGAGGGAGACACTGTTTCTAACTTCAATGTTGTTTATTATACAGCATTGGAAAGATAACCCAGGAGAAAAATGTCAATTAGTGCTTTGCTTACCAGAGGTACAGAAATGTAACACACCCACAGAGTATTGTCTCTCAACAGAACCCGTGCAGATACAGTATAGAGACAACCTACTTTACTATCCCTATCATTTAACACCAACTGTAGCCACTTAAGCCAATCACTTCAACAATAGGGAACTAAAAATGGAAACCTACCTAGGGAATAAAAAGAGAACAATTGTATTATGTGCATCCACTAATACAAACATTATAGAATCTGTGATTTAGAAAGTTTTAAGTCCAGTTTTGATGTTTAGGGGTTAATATTTAAGAGAATTTGGTCAACCCAGAAATAGTCTGATACTAATTGAGTTTCCATGCATATTTAGGTTCTCGTACATGGAGAATTAAGCACAAAGAAATAGCGACTATCAAGTTTGTAGAAAATATGCCATGCCAATGTTCTGCAGTTTAATATATCTCTCAATTTTCTTGCCTTTATTGAATTTATGTAAATTCTCCTATCTAACATTTACTTGAGGTAGATTTTTGTGATTTAATTAAAGGAATGGTATTTGCGTCAGAGAATTGGAAAGCAGTATTTAGCTTTAGCAGGTAATTAGCCACTGAACTAAAGGTCTGATCATTTTTCTGATTTCACACTAAAATGAAAACACTGAACAAAACTATATAACAGGTAAGAGATGTTTTTCATTTCAAGCTGGTAAAGTTTCTAATGATCTTGATTTAGAAAAATCTCTAAATTTTGCATGCTCATTCAAAATGCAGAGTATTTGAGGCACTTAATTCTCTAGAATCATCTTTGGGAACTATAGTAATCCTTCGATTTTGCCATCTAGTAATAGCATGAACCAAAATAAATCCACCTTCCCCCAATAAAGCCCAGATTAAATTGTTTCTGTTAAGTAGGCATTGTACTGAGCACATTGGTTTTGCTTAGGCTTAATTTTGAATATTACATTGATAGGATTAATATTTCTTCCATTTTTTTACCCATTAGAAAGCTTAGAAAATATAATTCTGTTTTGTTTTAATATTTAAAGGAGTTACAGGAGTATTGGCCTTTAAAAGATACCTTGTAGTATTTATTAATAAACGTATTCTATCTCGTCATACTTTTTGTTTAAAAAGCCTTTGATTTGAATGAAGAATAATAAGCATTCTTTGAATACCTATTTCCTTACTTCCTTCATATGTTCATTATATTCTTCCACTTTGTCCTTTTTACATAACACTGAGCTTTCAGTTTGTTTTTTTAAAAAGGAATTCTTTCTTAATAAGCAATGTATCCTACTTTAAAAAATAAAACTACTAATTCATAACAAGAGCAACAAGTAATTTTTCTGGTTGTTCTGTTACAATATTTTACCTGTAGTGTTTGTATAATAAGTAGAACTACTTTTTTTTATACAGAGCTGACAAAATAATAGAGTGATGTGAGCATAGTCTGTGTGGTATAATGTAATTTGTGGGCTAAATTAATACATAAAAGCCATGATAACATTCATCTATTTGATAAAGTATTCTTGAAGAATTTTGAGGGCATTGATAGTACAAAGAAAATGCACAGTTTATCATTGAGAGGGCTTCTCATTTAAGAAAGATCTGTACTTAGACTCCAACAACCTGGGTTGAAATCTTGCCTTTGCCACTGCTTGTGCGAAATTATTGAATTCTCTTAAACTTCCTTTCTTTAATCTGAAAAATGGTATTAAGAATATGCAATTTATAGTCTTATTTGTTAAATCAGGTTAATGTGTAAAAGAATTTGACACATAGTGGTCAGAGTATCTTAAGTTTATGTTTAATAATTACTTTTTACTTGACTCTGGGTTTTATAGAATTATAGTATCTTTTTTAGAAGTTTTTATTTAGGGGTGCCTGGGTGACTCAGTCGGTTAAGCATTGGACTTTGGCTCAGATCATGATCTTGCAGTTCATGAGTTCCAACCCTGCATCAGGCTCTGTGCTGACAGTTCAGAGCCTGGAGTCTGTTTCAGTTTCTGTGTCTCCCTCTCTCTGCCCCTCCCTGCACACACTCTGTGTGGTGTCTCTCTCTCTCAAAAATAAAAAATAATAATAATAAAACATTAAAAAAGAAAAGAAAATAACAGTTTTTATTTAATTTCCAGGTGGTTAACATATACAGTATAATGTTAGTTTCAGTTGTAAAATATAGTGATTCAACACTTCCATACATCACCGATGCTCTTCCCAACAAGTACACTCCTTAATCTCCATCACCTATTGAACCCATCACTGTACCCGCCAACCATCGGTTTGTTCCCTTTGATTAAGAGTCTGTTTGCTTCTCTCTCTCTTTCCCCCTTTTCTCCTTTATTTCTTAAAATCTACATATGAGTGAAATCATATGGTATTTGTCTTACTCAGCCTGACTTATTTCACTTAGCATTATACCCTCTAGCTTCATCCATGTTCTTGCAAATTACAAGATTTCATTCTTTTTTTATGGTTGAGTAACTCCATTATATATATAGGGAACAAGATAGATTAGAAATCATAGATAGATCACATCTTTTATTTTTTTTTATCCATTCATCGATGTTGGCCACTTGGACTTTTTCCATAATTTGGCTATTGTAGATAATGCTGCTATAAAAATTAAGGTGTATGTATCCCTTTGAATTAGTATTTTTGTAGTCTGTGGGTAAATACCTTGTAGTGTGCTTGTTGGATCATAGGACAGTATATTTTTAAGTTTTTGAGGAAATTCCATACTGTTTTCCATGGTGGCTGCACTGGTTTGCATTCTCACCAACATTGCAAAAGGGTTCCCCTTTCTCCACATCCTTGCCAACACTTGTTTCCTTTGCTGTTGATTCCAGTGATTCTGACAGGTGTGAGGTGATATTTCATTGTGCTTTTAATTTGCATTTCCCTAATGATAAGTGATTCTGAGAATCTTTTCATGTCTATTGGCCATCTATGTCTTCTTTGGGAAAAATGTCTATTCATGTCTTCTGCCCATTTTTACTAGGATTTTTTTTGTTTGTTTTGGGGGTGTTAAGTTTTATAAGTTCTGTATATATCTTGGGTACTAACCTTTTATCAGATGTGTCATTTCCAAATCCCCTATTCCAAAGGTTGCCTTTGCCTTTTAGTTTTGTTGATTGTTTCCTTCACCGTGCTGAAGCTTTTTTTTTTTTTCTTTAGCTCCCATAGTTCATTTTTGCTTTTGTTTCCCTTGCCTCAGGAGACATATCTAGAAAGAAGTTACTTATGGCCAATGTCAAAGACATTACTACCTATGTTCTCCTCCAGGAGTTTTATGGTTTCAAGGTTTCACATTTAGGTCTTTAATCTATTTTGAATTTATTTCTTTTATATATGGTGTGAGAAAGTGGTCCAGTTTCTTTCTTTTGCATGTTGCTGTCTGGTTTTTCCACTATTCATTGTATTTGTTGAAAAAGCTGTATTTTTTACATTGCATATGCTTACTTCCTATGTTGAAGATTAATTGACCGTGTAAGTGTATTTCAGGACACTCTATTCTGTTCTATTGGTCTGTGTGTCTATTTCTGTGTCATTACCAGCCTATTTTGATTAGTACAGCTTTGTAATATAGCTTGATGTCTGGAATTGTGATGCCTCCTGCTTTGCTTTTCTTTTGCAAGATTGCCTTGGCTATTTGGAGCCTTTTGTGGTTCCATACACATTTTAGGACTGTTTGTTCTAGCTCTGTGAAAACTGGTTTTGGTATTTTTGATAGGGATTGCATTTCATGTGTAGATTGCTTGGGACAGATGTAAACATTTTAACACTATTTGTTCTTCCAATTCATTAGCATGGAATATCTTTCCATTTCTCTGTGTCATCTTCAATTTGTTTCATCAGTGTTCTATAGTTTTCGGAGTACAGGTCTTTCACCTCCCTGGTTAGGTTTCTTTTAAGTATTTTATTTTGGGGGATACAACTATGCATGGGATTGATTCCTTAATTTCTTTTTCTGCTACTTCATTACTGGTGTATAGAAATGCAATATATTTCTGTATGTTGATTTAGTATTTTGAGACTTCACTGAATTTGATTATCAGTTCTAGAAGTTTGTTGGTGGAGTCTTTTAGTTTTTCTATTTAGAATATCATGTCATCTGCAAATAGTGAAAGTTTTATTTCTTCCTTGCCAATTTGAATGCCTTTTATTTCTTTTTGTTGTCTGATTGCTGTGTCTAGGCTTCCAGTACTATATTGAATAAAAATGGTGAGAATAAACATTTCTGTCTTCTTCCTGATGATAGAGGAAAAGCTGTCAGTTTTTCCCTGTTTATGATGGTATTAACTGGGTTTTTCATATATAGTCTTTATTATGTTGAGTATGTTCCTTCTAAACCTACTTCACTGAGGTTTTTAAAAAAAATTTTTAACATTTATTCATTTTGAAAGACAGAGAGAGACAGAGCGCAAATGGGGGAGGGCCAGGAAGAGAGGGAGACACAGAATCTGAATCAGGCTCCAGTCTCCAAGCTGTCAGCACAGAGCCCGACGGGGGGCTCGAACCCACGGACTGTGAGATCATGACCTGAGCCAAAGTTGGCCACTCAACCAACTGAGCCATCCAGGCGCCCCCACTGAGGTTTTTTTAATTGTGAACGGATGTTATATTTTGTCAAATGCTCTTTCTGCATCTACTGATATCATATGGTTTTTATAATTTCTTTTATTACTGTTATGCATCACACTGATTGATTTAAGAATACTGAACCATGCTTGCAACTCAGGAATAAATCTCACTTGATTGTGATGAATGATTTTTTAAATGTATTGTTACATTCAGTTTGCTAGTATTTTGTTAAGGGTTTTGAATCTGTGTTCATCAGATATATTGGCCTGTAGTTCTCTTTGTTTGTGGTGTTTTTATCTGGTTTTGGTATCAGGGCAATGCTTGCCTCATAGAATAAATTTGGAAGTTTTCCTTCCTTTTCTTTTTTTTGGATGGCTTGAAGTGAATAGGTGTTAACTATCTTTAAATGTTTGGTAGAATTTGCCTATGAAGCCATCTCGTCCTGGACTTTTGTTTTTGAGAGGGTTTTTTATTTGTTTGTTTGTTTGTTTGTTTTTATTTTTTTATTACTGATTCAATTTATTTGCTGGGTATTGGTCTGTTTGAATTTTTTATTTACTCCTGATTCAGTTTTGGTAGGTTATATGTTTCTAGGAATTTACCTATTTGTTCTAAATTGTTCAGTTTGTTGGCATACTACAGTTTTCATAATGTTGTCTTATAATTATTTGTATTTCTATGGTGTTGGTTTTTATTTTTCCTCTCATTTGTGATTTTATTTATTTTTTGATTTTATTATTTCTTTTTGAAAAGTCTGGCTAGAGGTTTATCTTATTATCTTTTTCAAATAACCAGCTCTTGGTTTCATTGATCTGTTATATTGTTTTTGTTTGTTTGTTTGTTTGTTTGCTGGTATTGTTTTTTTGTTTCTATACTATTTATTTCTGCTCTCATATTTATTATTTCCTTCCTTCTGCTGTACTGAGGCTTTGTTTTTCTTTTTCTATCTCCTTTAGATGTAAAGTTAGGTTGTTTAGTTGAAAATTCTCTTTCTTCTTGAGGTAGGCCTGTATTGCTATAAACTTCCTTCTTATAACCACTTTTGTTGTGCCCCAAAGGTTTTAAATTATTGTGTTTTCACTTTCATTTGTTTTCATCTTTTTTAAAAAATTTCTTCTTTGATTTCCTTTTCAACCTATTCCTTACTTAGTAGCATGTTACTTAACCTCCATATATTTGTGGTCTTTCCAAGTTTTTTCTTGTGGTTGGTTTCTAGTTTCATAGTCTTGTGTTCAGAAAAGGCACATGGTATGACTTTGATCTTGAATTGGTTGAGGCCTGTTTAGTGTCCTAATATGTGATCTATTCTGGAGAATGTTCCCTGTGCACTCTAAAACAATGTGTATTCTGCTGTTTTGGGGTAAAATGTTCTGAATATAGTTGTTAAATCCATCTCATCCAAGGTGTCATTGTTTCCTTGTTTATTTTTTGTTTAGATTATTTGTCCATTGATGTAAGTTAGGTGCTAAAGTCCTCTACTATTAATGTATTACTATAGATTAGTTTTGCTATATTTGTTACTAGTTGTTTTATGTATTTGGGTGCTTCCATAGTGAGTATATAAATATTTACAATTATTATATCTTCTTGTTAGATTGTCCCATTTATTATTATATAATGCCTTTCTTTGCCGCCTCTTATACTTTATGTTTTAAGGTCTAGTTTGTCCAATATGAGTATTACTACTCCAGCTTTCTCGTGACATCTGTTAGCATGATAAATATTTCTCCATCCCCTCACTTTCAATCTGCAGGTCTCTTTAGGTCTAAGGTGAGACTCTTATAGACAGCATATGGATGGGTCTTGTCTTTTTTTTTTTTTTTTTAATCCATCCTGACATCCTGTGTCTTTTGATTGGAGTATGTAGCCATTGTGACTGAAAATAATTATTTTTAGATATGTATTCATTGCCATTTTATTACTTGTTTTGGTTGTTTCTGAAGATTTTCTCTGATCCTTTCTTGTCTTCCATATTTTGCTGATTTATTTGTTTAGTGATTATGTGGTGTTAGTATGATTAGTATTATTAGTGATTAATTCTTTAGTGTCTTTAGTGATATATTTGGATTCTTTATTTTTATTTATTAGCATGTTTATTAGTGGTTTCTGATACGTAGTTACCATTAGGTTTGTATATAATCTCTTCTGTATGTAGCAATCTATATTACATTGATTGTCATTTAAGTTTAAACCCAATTTTGTTCCTCTCCTCTCCACATTTTAGGTATGTTATACTTTTTTATATCCTTTTTATTTTTTTAGTCCCTTGACTGATTTTTTCCATAAATACTCATTTTTATTGCATTTGTGTTTCTTCCTTTTTTTGAGAGAAAGTGAAAGAGGCAGAGACAGAGATAAATGGAGAGGGAGAGAATCTTAAGCAAACTCCATGCCCAGTGCAGAGCCTTCTTTTTCCTCATTTCTTCTTCTGGGGCAACTATGATTCAATGTTATGTTTGATGGAGTCAATGAGTTCCCTAAGTCTGTTCTCATTTTGCATCATTCTTCTTTCTGTCTTTTGTTCAACTTCATTGCTTTCCATTACTTTGTCTTCTAGGAAATTAACTCATTTTTCTGCTTCTTCCAGCCTGCTGTTGTTGCATCAAGAATGTTTCTAATCCCATTTATTGTATTCTTCATCTCTGATTAATTCTTTTTTAACCATTTTATCTCTGTGGTAAGTGTGTCACTGATGCCTTCAATTTTTTTTCCTCAAGTCCAGTGAGTATCCCTATGACCAGTGCTATAAATTCTCCATCAGGCATGTTATTTATATCTGTTTCATTTAGATCTCTGTCCATGTCCTTATCTTATTTGTTCCTTTAGCCTAAATCCCTGTCTTTTCATTTTGCCTAAATCTCTGCCTTCTTCTGTCTGTTAGACAAATTATGTCTCCTGCTCTTGTAACTAGTGGACTTATGAAGAAGAGTTCCTGCAGTGTCCAGAGCCTGCTGCTTCGGGGGGGTCACCAGTGTGTGCTGCATGTGCTCTGATGTTGTGTTCTGTCTGTTCTAACCTTCAGGCCAATCATCTGCAGAGGCTATTCTTGCCTGCTGTGGGCAGATTTGGGTCCCTGGCCTGAATGTTGCAAGTTTTAACTAGGTGTGCTCAGGTTTGCTTGTGAAATGAGACCTGTCACCACCTCCACCAGAGCTGAGGCTCTGCATAATTCCCTGGATGGGAAATATGGTGTGGTCACGGGTCTGTGCTGGTCTCCTGAGGAGTCCACCACACTGGGACTGAAGTAAGCCTGACTGAGAAGGGCAGTTCCACCAGAATGCAGGAGGTTGGGGCTACGTGTAAACAAGTTAGACCATCATTGTTTGTGCTGCTTCTAGCAGGTGAATCTGTGTTTGTGCTGAGAGGCAGGGGAGGGAAATGGCACTTGCCAGCTCCTTTGTTCCTGGAGAAGTATCTTCTTGAACACCCTCTCTCAAAGATGTGCTCCACAAAAAGCTAATAATCTCCCTATTGTATACCCCAGGTGCTGTTCAGATAGCTGTTTCCGGTGCTGTCTGCCCCCAGGTTGTTTGCCTGCCTTCTCTGCAAAAACAATCGAGTACCCTCCCAGCTCTATACCAGCCAAATGCACTGAGTTTTAAAACTCTAAGCTTTAAGTTCTGCTGGTTGCAAGAACTCATGAAATTCAGCCCCTCTCATTTTCCAAGCAAATGGCTTTTGGGAAATGTTCTGCTTGTGTGTTCCCCTGTGTGCTCCTCTCTTTCTCTCACCCTTCTCAAAGAGCATAGCTCCCTCCCCTCTACAGCAGCCAAGATCCATTTCTCCTCTAATCCACGTTTCCACACTTCTTACCTTCTTCAAGATGACCTTTTCTCTCCTTTTCGTTGTGGAGTTTGTTTTGTTAGTCTTCTGGTCAACATTTGGGGTGTTTAGGATGATTTGATAGTTATCTAGTTGTATTCATGGCATCAGGTGAACCTAGGATCCTCCTACTCTGCTGACATTTTCCTGACTCTCTAGAATCATAGTATCTTGATTTTGAAATGAACTATTGTATTCTTGTCTAACTAAATAATTCAGCTAAGAATCAAAAAGTCAAAAGATAACATGTTGGCAAGGATGTTGACAAAACACAACCCTTGTACACTATTGGTGGCAATGCAGTTTGATACAGCCATTATGGAAAACAGTATGGAGATTCTTCAAAAAATTAAAAGTAGACCTACTATATGATCCAGAACTCTCACTTTTAGATATATCCAAAGTAAATGAAATGAAGATCTTGAAGAGATATCTGCAATCCCGTGTTCATCACAACATTATTCACAATAGCAACGATATAGAAACAACCTATGTGCCCATCACTGGATGAATGGATAAAGAAAATGTGAGATACACATATGGAATATTTTTCAAGTAAAAAAAAAAAAAAAAGAAGGAAATCCTTTCATTTGTGGCAGCATGAATAAATCTGGAGAACGTTATCCTAAGTACTATAAGCCAAACTTAGAAAGACATATACTGAATGATCTCACTTGTATTTGGAATCAAAAACATTCAAACTCACCAAAGCAGAAGTAGCACAGTGATTAATAGGGAATGGGGAATGTAGGAAATGGGGAGATGTTGGTCAAAGGGTGCAGATTGTGTTATGGAAGATTAGTAAGTTCTGGAGTTTATTGTGCAGCATACTAATTGTACTTAATAATACTCACTTGTACACTTGAAATTTGTTAAGAGAGTAGATCTTAAAAGTTCTCACCATACACACAAACACAAAATTGTAACTATTGAGGTAATAGATAATTAGCTTGATAGTGGTAATCATGTATATACACACATACACATATATATACACATATATATATATTTGATATATATATCAAAATATTTTGTTGTACAGCTTAAGTGTATATAATTTTATTTGTCAGTTTTACTTTACAATAAAGCTGGCAAATTTTTTTAAAAGAGTATTGTTTGTACACTTCAGTTCAAATCTGACTTAACATAATTTTTTAGATACCGTAAGATATTATGAGAAGTTTCATATATACATGAAGCACATTAACCACTGTAATTCTTTACAAACTGTACAAAAAAGAGAAATATATTTGAATATCAGGGGCTATCTCAGAAATATTTTCAAAAGTTGATATAAGACTTCAAAGATTCAGTTTTGTGGTCAAGAATAAATGATTTTGATGCTTAAGAAATAAGCCATGTCATGAGACTGGAACATAGAGTTGGGACTGAATAACTGTAATTTTCCAAGTATTTCTGTTTATTAGAATATTTCATAGTAGTTCCATAACATTTCCCTCCACTGGTCTCTTTTTAAAATACTAGTGACTTCTGGCTAAAATTTAAAATAATTTGGTCCATTGGGTACCACAGCAAACAAATACAAAATGAAACTGTTATGCCCAGAATTCGTGATCCCCAAAGACCACTAGGGAGCCGAGTCTGATGTAAAAGCAAAAGAGCCTTTATTCGAGCTAGTTCCAGCTCAATCCCCTACCTGCACCAACGCAGCGGTGTGATACTGGGGAGAGAGAGCGAGTTTCAAAAGGACAAAGGTTTTATTGGGGCCTAGGGGCAGTTGGTGAGGTAATGGCTGTGGCCTCAGCCGATTGGCTGGGGAAGGGTGGGAGTCCTGTTAGGCAGGTGAGTGGGAGGTTACTTAAGGGGAGGAGGTGTGGTCAAGGTGAAGGACACAGAACAAGATGGAGTTGGCCGGTGTAGGCCCGCCCTTTCAAAACCTTTTCCCTTTCTCTTCCTTGCCAATTTCTAAAATTTTATTTTCAGCTATGCTTAAAAAGGCTACTGTTTTCTTAGAAAGTGTGTTGTCTATCCATTTAGACTGGCTTTATGTGTGAAAGTTAGGTAAGTCTGAAATTAGGAGGGCAATGATTTACAATATTATAGAAGCAGTGTCTGTCTACCTTCTATAGAATGTTACACAAGCATATACTTAACCCTTTTAAACAATGATGCCTATATGTCTACCCAGCAAGTTTATAAATTTTTAATATTTGTCAAGAATGAGTAAGTAGTTATTTTATTTTTGAAGCCTGAAATGCTTTTTCCTAGTTAAGAAACTTAAATGAGATCTACTGGGAGAAAATGTTTTTATTGAAAAACATTAAACAAAAGAAATATGTTACACTTTTTAAATTATAAAGTACATTTTTTTCTCTCATTCATTTTCTTCCAGTTTTAACTTTTATTTTGTGATCTTCACAAATGAATCACTTTTGACACAAATATTTTATATTTGCATAATAGTTTGAGTAATTAATAACTAAGTGAGGCCTCATTACCTTACAAATTGATTAAACATTTGTATACTGTAAAAATGGAAATATTTTACACTAAGGCATCAACTGAGATTTGTTTATAAATATGAGTCATGCCATTAATTGTGTTGTCATTCGTGATAATAGAGTTTAGGGTCATTTTTAATTTGTATTATTTTTAGGGATTTGTAACATGAAAAAAATAACAAAGATCAGCTACTTATTAGATTTTATTTAATTTCTGTCTGCAATATTTTGATAGTTTTCACTGTGCAAGTTTTGTACCTCCTTGGTTAAATTTGTTTACTTTTTTTTTCATGTTCTTGTAAAGGGAAATATTATTGCAGGTGTATGGAAATAAAACTTACTTTTGTGTTTTGATCATGCATTCTGCAATTTTTGGTGACTTTATTTATTGGCTGTAATGATTTTTTGGAATTTTTATAATTTTCTATATATAGTATCATGTCATCTGTGAACAGAGATAGTTTTACTTCTTCTTTTCCAATTTGATGTCTTCTTTGATCTCTTTTGCCTAGTTACTCTAGCTAGACCTTCCAGTACAAAGTTAAATCACAGTGGCAAAAGTAAACATCTTTGTCTTGTTCTTCAACTAAAGAAAAAGTTTTCAATCTTTCACCATTAACTATGATGGTAGCTTTGTGTTTTCCTTAAATGCCTTTTACCATGTTGAGAGGTTTGTCTTTTGTCTTAGATTTCTGTGTTTTATGATGAAAATTTGTTAGATTTTTATCAAATGCCTTTTCTGTATCATTTGAAAAGATATTCTGTTTTATTTTTCCCTTTATTTTATTAATGTGGTATACTACATTGATTGTTTTTTGTATGTTAAACCACCTTTGCATTAATGGTATAAACCCCACATGAACATGCAATTTAATCCTTTTAATATGTTGCTAGATTCAGTTTACTAGTTATTTTTGAGGATTCATAACATGTTTTTTTCATTGAATTTTTTCTTACTAATAACCTAGATATTCTTCATTGTCAGTTTCTCTGGTTTTGTTTCCCAGAAATTTCAAAAGCATAAATAAACTTTCTTTTGTATGAAACTAACTTTAAATCCCTTTGAATTATTTTTCATAAGAGAAAGAATTATTTTTCCATAACTTCTACTGGTTTTATTTCCAAATCTCTTTTAAATTGGTATGGTTAAAGTACAATGTAATAATCATCCTAGCTGTTTGATGTCCAAAATGTGGAAGGAATATCATCAATCTTTCTGATATTATAATCCATTTGATTTTTTTCATCTATATTAGTGCATAAACTTTGACAATTGCTTTATTTATAAAGCAATAGGTTGTGAGGTTTTTTTTCTTTTTCTTTTCTTTTTCTTTTTTTTTCTACAAGTCATCAAACTAATCAGAATGTAGAACATACAGACCTTCCCCTCAGGAGTTTACTGCCAATTTGAAGCTTCTAATGCAGTGATTATAAAATACTTATACATTAGACGCAAAGACCTCAAGAATTTCTCTTCAGAGGTACATATTTGCCTATCTATAGACCATTTTAAACCTATAAATGTTTTCATTTAAATTGATTCTTCAGTATCACTAATCAATGAGGATTGGTTGAAAAATTTTCTGATGTCTAAACTTGAAATTATAGTTTACCTTTTCCTGTTAAGTCCTTCATTCATTAAGCATGTCTTCTATTATTCTATTGCTGGCATTCATCCTTCAGTCATTAACTATGTGATGATATATGTGATATATAATTTTGAGTCCTTGCATATGTGAACATCACTTTATTCTACCCTCACCCTTGATGTATAATTTAGTGTAGTGTCAACTGTGGGGGTTGGGAGTAATTTCTCTCAGAACTTTGAAAGCATTGTTCTGTTGTTCCATAGAATCCAACATTACTTAAGAGAATACCAACCATGTTATCCTGTGTTTGTAAAAGGCCTGCTCCCCTACCCACCACCAGTGGGAAAAATTTAGGATCAACTCTGTAATTTTTGCTGTTCTAAAGATCTACAACATTATTGCTACTTATTTGTATTTTAAAATTATTTATTGAGCTACACAATGAATATTGTAATTCTTCAGCTCTGGGAAATTTTATTCCATTTTTCCCCTGGTAATGTTTATGATTTTTTTCCCTCTAATTCAATGACCTAAAGAACTACTAATGGTCATTGGCAAGAGGATTTTACTAAGAAACACTAAGATCCATGCTAGCTACTCCATTTTGAAAAAATCCTTCATTTTGTTTTGTTTTGTTTTGCTTTGCTATGAAAGAGAAGATCTGAACTGACTGCTTTTAATTCTGTTAAGGATGGTGGAAGAGTGTAGTTGATCGGAATATTTTCAGTTGATCATCTTGTTTTTAGCCTTTTTACTGCCTGCCATTCTTGATTCATCAAGTCTGCCTCCCAACCCTCTGAAGAGTATTTTAGGAAAGATTCGTGTCTGCTTAGCTCCAGTTCTCTCCATAAATATTTTTGGCTGCAACTACCTGCACTGTGCTTTATGAGTCAATACGTTTCCACCTGTCTTCTAGAAATTTATTGAAATGTCTAAGTTTGCTGATGACCTACCACTTGTTCTCTTCATTTTTATGGCTTATAGTTTTTAAAAAGTAACTTTACTATCATAGTTTAGTTTTCTCAGAAGGAAGAAAAATAATTACATTTTCCCAGGTCATCTTCTTCAATCAAAAATTTTAACACAATTCGCTGACACATGGCATTTGGGCATATGAATAGATTTTATTGAAGCTTTGGTAGATGGAAGGTCCTGAAAGCAGTTCATTCTGACTGCAACTTACACATGTTCTCAAAAGTCACTTGACTATTGTTTTCTATTATGTAATCATTTGACTGTTTTATCTATTACTTAGACTGCATTCTCATTACCCACTCTTCTATTGCCTATCCCAGGGCTTACATTTTCTTCATATTTTTATGCAGATTATTTTATCCATATATTTTTTCTTGGTTCTTTCTGAATATATCCTCAAGAGTTCACCTTATTTTCAAGTAGTTTATCCGAGTATTTTCCTAAATACTTTCTTTCCAAAAAGGAATTCTAGTGATAGCTGTGCTATTTAAGTTGTTGTTTTAACCATATTATTATAAATCCCAATGTTTACAGCTATGTAAATTCTGCTAAATAGTACTCAATAATATTGAGTGTCACTAGTTATATCCAACAGTGAATACTTTCTCATCTCCAAAACATTAACTGCTGTCTGCAAAGCAAAAACCATACATGAGGTGGACATGGAAAATCTCACAACTTTCTATACCCTAGAGCTATGGTTCTCAAAATTTAGCATCCATCAGAATCATCTGAAAGACTTGGTATTACACAGGTTTCCAGGTCAAATCCCGTAATTTTTACAGAGCTCAATAACTTCCATTTCTTAAGCTCTGATTCTCATACTGTTGATCTGGGAACTATAATGAGAACCATTGCCTAGAGAATCACTATTCCATTAAAAATAATGTAGCTCAAAAGTCCTGAATAAAAGAGATGGGATTTAGAGAAACTTCAAATATGTCAAAAGTTTCTGAAAACATTATGTAACTGTGACATGTTAATATTTTCCATAGGTATTAAACAGCAGAGCAAGATGCTTGAGGATGACATTGAAGAAAATTAGGTGTATTTAATGTGCCTAGTGGTTTTAAACTCTGGTAAAATGAGCCAAAGTGCACATAGGCATTAGTTCCAGCTAATTATTGCAAATTATGGAACTATACAAACAACAAAAACATAGAAATTGAAATGGATCTCATCCTTTTTGTCAGCATTTTTTTGTTTCTACATGTAAAACAAATATTTATGAGTTTTTATGTACAAGTACTTAAGAAATACGTATTAAAGATAATATTTTTAACAAAATAAAACTATTCCTATTTTAACAATTATAAAGACTATAATAATGGCTGAAATATAATGAGAATTGCTAGTTTCCCATTCTGTGGAGCAGTAACATCAATGTTCCCTATGGAATAGTAAAGCTACATTATGAAAGAATATTTATTATTAAAAAGTGAACTTGTAAAGTCTCAGATATACATTTTTAAACAACTGAACTGCTAAATGAACATAAATAGCTTTTAGATATCCTTCAGTGTGTGTGTGTGTGTGTGTGTGTGCGTGTGTCTGTGTGTGTGTGTAAACGTAGTCAATTCAGAACATTTAAAACGTTATTAACACCAAAAAAAGATGCATTAGAAAGGCTGCCTTCCACATCATATTTATCAACAAGCTTTTGCAATTTTATCTGATGAGCTATATTTTTGGTTGATTACCTCCAGTGTGATAATAAAATGAAGCTTGTGCTCTTTGTTCAGTTTAATTACCTTTTGTAAAAAATCATTTAGCATTATATTATCAGCATTTTTCCATGCCATCAAACATGCTTCTAAAACATGATTTTTAGTGTCCAAACAATATTATACCCTATAAACGTGGCATAAATTAAGCATGTCTCTCTATTGTTGGGAATTTCTTTAAAATTGTTTCCTGAGAGTGGAATTGCTGAGTTAGTGTATATACACATTCATGATTAATAATTTTTTGCAAAGAAAAAAATGCAACAAACTTAATAATCCTATCTACAGTAAGAATGTATGTTTTACAGCACTCTTGTAAATAAATACTGCCTGCTATCTTTTATCCATATTTTTACCAATTTGGTAGGTAAATTCATAATATATCTTTGTAGTTTTAATTTGCTTATTTGTAGCTTTGTGTGTGCTAGACCATTTTTAATATGACTTTGGCTAATTGTTCTCTTCTTCAATTTAAAATATAGCTGTGATTATCAGTAGTATAATCTATTATGTAAAAAGAGGAAAAGAATTACTAAGATCCTGAAAATATTACTTCCAGACCGTTTTCTTATTTCAAATCTGGAAGTCTAAGGTAAATATATGTTTGATTGGTGTAGCTGATTTTAGTATATGCTAATTACAGATGTTTCTTTCTCTCTTATTTTTTCCTTTTTCCCCTCTACTTCTTATGCACTAAAGAAAGGTTTATTAAAACTTACTTAACAAACCCAGAATCAGGACATAGATTTATGTTTAAGAAAAACTACAATTCATATGTGGTCCAACATTTGACATATGCATGATATATTGCATAGAATTAATGCTCTTAATGGTTTAGGTTATAGAACACAATAAACTATATGAACATATTTATTTGCTTGACAGCTTCCCCAATAAAAATCATTTCATTTGCAACTTGAAGCATGATGAATTAATAAAACCTTTGAGAATACAAAGGGAAATAATACATGAGAATAAAATTTTCAGCATCTAACTTTCAGATGTATTGTGTCACTTTTTCTAGATGTAGTTGAATCAGGTGTAAAGTGAGTGACTTAATTTTCTAATCAGGGATTGATGAGATCATATACACATTTTCCCCCCAGAAACACATTCATTCCCAACAACTCCTTACTAAATGTGACTTTTGTGTGTATGTCTATGTTTGTTTGAGTTCATGTGCTTTTTCTCAGTCAAATAACAATATGAGTCCTATGAGCATATGATAGTATGAGAGGACCATGGAAAAGGATCTAAAGGCATCATTAATACAGTTAGATAAAGGAAATTGTGTGTGTGTGTGTGTGTGTGTGTGTGTGTGTGTGTGTGTGTGTGTGTGGGGGGGGGGGGGGGGGGAGAGAAAGGGAAAGAGTATTTGTGGAGTAACTTAAATTTTTTGGATGGTATAGGTTAAAATACTGCTAATTGTTGACTTTATAATTGTTGAGTATCCACCTAAGTATTAGGGACAAATTTTAGAATGAGCATAAGATTTCAGAGCAATGATTATTAAATGAGAAGCTAAAATACCCTTTATAACTTCAGAGGTGACTGAATTTTCGTTTATGATTGGCTCTCTTCCAGCAGTAGAATTGGCAGGGTTCAGATAGCTAAATATGACTCCACTGTGATAAGAAATGGGAAAAAAAATAGCAAAAGTAATTGCATTAGCAATGATCTAGTTTGGAAATGATGGATTCTTTCAGGTAGAATCTGGTAACATTTCTGTACCTGGCACACTCTTCTGAGCAGTCTATGACGCCTAGGACGGTAGACACTTTTTAGAAACCTGCTACCATCCGAAATATTGCAACTGAACTGTTGTTGGTATAGATCATGCACCAAAGCTTATTTTTCTCTGTGTCCATGATCATGAGGTGAAGAGGAACTATCTCTTAAAGATTTTTCTATCTGATACTCTTCAGTATCTAATGAGATCAGTCAGCTTCAGATAAACATCCTGATGCTGAACCTGCAGTTGGCCATCTCCCTCAGCTAATCCATTTGTCTTTAGCTGTTCTCACAAAGGGATGGCTGTGTATGTTTAGGGCAAAAAAAATGCCTATTTTTATGTGACTATTTGAGAAGGGAAACAAGACAAATCAATAAAGATGTAGCAAAGTTTGGCTTTTGGATTTGTCCTCTTTTGCTCCTCTGACCAGCTGTTCATGTTTGGGAAACTAATCATTTACTTTGACAGACTTATTCTGCATCACACCTTCTACTGAGTTTTCTGAAAAAGCAAAGTGTTTTGTCCTCTGGCATTCACACACCAGGTGGTCTAATTTTTGCCTGTTGGCTCACAATAGGTGTTTGGAGGTTTTCTCCCTGACCTGAATCGATTCTCCAACTGGCAGAGCAAAGTAAATCTTGGACAAAAACAACAAAGAATATGTTTCCACTAGCAAGGTCAGTGTAAATTATGGAGGATTTGTGTACTAAGTGATGAATCCTATGAGTGTTTTTGTTTGAATAGAAATATCAAAATATCAAGGCACATTGACTTAGCCAGAAACATGATTTTTTCAGTCCAGTTTCAACTATTAGTTAATATTACTTCATCCCCCTGATGCTTCGTTAGTTGCACAACTAGGACTTTGGCAGTTTTCCTGCTGCAGTCCCAGAAGAAACAGGGCTAGTTACAGACAATTCTTCATAGCATGCTTCCTTGGACAGTGATACCAAACAAGCATGGTGGTAGGATATGTTGGTCCTCCTAATAATTGGCCTCAAAAGTTGGTCCTTCATTTTGGCTCTACTTTCCATTATTTTTATAAGCCTTTGAAAATGCACTTAGGTCTTAAATTTTGACATCATTAGAAATAATGTATACTAGAAAAAACATTCCCCTCTGGGTAAATTAGACTCATTTCTTCCTCTTTTTTTATAATGGCATCTACTTGTATTTCAATTATGTAATGCTCTCTTGTTCCATTGTTTTGAGAATTACTTGGCAAGTCCATGTATGAGTCATTTATACTGATCATAGTTTTAAATAATTTGTTCCTATTCATTTTCAATATTTTCCTTTCCTATTATACGTATTTAAATATTTTTCACTGTTCTTCTAAAATGAACTCTCTTTAATCAGTTTTCTCTGGAGACTACCAGGTTTTCTGACATCTCTTTGCAGATAGGAACTAGAATCACACTGTTAGAGGCACAGATATTCTAGGGGTTTTTACCTATGTGGAGATAGGTTACTGTTTTTTGATATTTTTAATATTTTAATAGTTTTGATTATTCACATGGTTTTCATCAGTACAACAGAATTATCATTAAGTTTTCTAATCATTAGATATCTAAGCTTATTGAATGAAAATAGTTACAACTATTGATTTTATGGCATGCCATATAAAATACTACTCCAAAAATTAGCAATAGAAAATTTTATTTTATCTTTTAAGTAGATAATGCATTCAAATGTTCGCATTTTAAAAGGCATAAGGCCAGTGATTAGATTTCTACCTACCACTATGGCCCAACCACCTATTTCCTTTTCTAGAAATATGTTGCAGATTACATAAGCAAATCACATTTTCCATATTAAAATTGCTGTGTACTACGTATATTATTCTGAATCTTGCCTTATTAATATGTTTTGGGTAACATTTTTTTATTCTTGAAGAGCTCCATATTCTTATTATGGCTGCATATTATTCTGTTGTGTGGGTAATTTATTCAACCTTTGCCCTATTGACAGACATAAAGTTTACTCAATCCTTTTCTATTGAAATCAATGACTCAGTGATGCTGTTCTGAATGTTATCTGGAGTTTCAGTAATTTTTCATTTTAAACTTGAAATTATTTACTTTCAAAAAACAAGAATGCTATTGATATTTTATTGAAAATTGTTTCTAGGTTAATATAGGGAAATTTTATATCTTTATGAATTTGATCAAATCCAAGAAGGGGCTACAGCTCGCTATGTATTAAAGTCTTTTTTTTAAACATTTCAACTTTTTTTGGTATAGATATTGACATTTTAAATTAAACCAAAGTTGATTTTTAGGTATTTTATCTTACTATTTGCAATTATTGTTGTTATTGCTATTATTACTGTTTTCCTATATATATCCTAATTGATTTTTATACTTTATGAAAATTATAGTTTTCTATATATTAATCTTGCACTCTACAATTTTACTGATTTACTTATTGTAGATAGTAGGTTTTCAGAGATCCCCTTGTGAATTGCACATTTATGAACACATCATTTATGAATAATGCTATTATCACCTACTTACCAATCTTCTTATTTCTTTTTTTTTAATTTTTTAAATGTTTATTTATTTTTGAGAGACAGAGAGAGAGACAGAAAGACAGAGAGACAGAGTGTGAGTGTGGGAGGGACAGAGAGAGAGGGAGACACAGAATCCAAAGCAGGCTCCAGGCTCTGAGCTGTCAGCACAGAGCCACACATGGGGCTTGAACCCATGAACCTTGAGATCATGACTTGAACCAACGTCAGATGCTTAACTGGCTGAACCATCCAGGTGCCCCTCAATCTTTCTATTTCTAGTGTCATTTTCTAATTGACTTTTGCCTCTAGAAAAATATGAATTGATACTGGTTAGGAAACTTATCTCTTCCTGTTTTGAGGAGGACTTTTTCTAGCATTTCCCAACTAATTATAATGTTGACTTTTAGAGTGAGACAGATATATTCTCTGGTTTTAATAAAATACCCATCTAATCTTTTTTATTCAGAAGTTGAATCAAGAAGAATAATAATTTTTGGTAGATGTTTTTGTCATCTGAAGAAATGACTATATCTGTTCGTTTTTTTATCAATCAATTTTTAAAATGTTTTAAATTTCTTTTATTTTTGAGAGAGAGAGAGACCAAGTGTGAGTGGAGGAGGGGTAGAGAGAGGGAGAGACAGAATATGAAGCAGGCTCGAGGCTCCAAGCTGTCAGCACAGAGCCCCATGTGGAGCTTGAATCCACAAACTGTGAGATCATGACCTGAGCTGACCTCATACAGTTAACCGACTGAGCCACCCAGGTGCCCTTAGGGCAGCTTATTTTTTATTTGAATAAAAAAATCGAATGCCTCCAAGTAAAATTGAAATATTCTTACTTTTTGAAATTAAGATAAATTAGGAAAGTTGTTTTTAGATTTAGTCTAAAGGGTAATTCTTTGTTTTTTTCATTATTTCTTAATCTTGACTAATTAGATTTTATTTATGTATTTGTTTACTTATGTATTTTTATTGTTTGTAAGTATTATTTATTTACTGGTAAAAGAAATACAGTTCATATTTGGAAATTAGAAGAAAACAGGATCTTTACTACATATTACTTGATTTTAAAACTTTAGCTCTCCTCTGAAGTATTTTTTGACTTTTAACATAATTTAGATTCATTTGGAATGCATTTTAATTGCATAATGGAAATAGAGATCAGATTTTTTTTTAATTTCAAGCAATTAATGCTTGCATTAATCTTTTTGCATTCAAGGTTGTGGAAATAACTGGAGATATATGCAAGGTTAAGAATTCATAAACAAGGGGAGAACCATGTAGGTGGCTCCAAGAAATTTTTGAAGTTTTCTGTGGCCATTCTATTAAGAAGTAATTACTCATTTTTTTGAAGTGTGAGAAGAGTTATAGGATGTATTTATGTTAACACTCTATCATCCCTTGAATATTTGCTAATCTCCCTTTTGTAGTGAATGTTAAGTATCTTGAGGGCAGAAGCTGTGTGTGTGTGTGTGTGTGTGTGTGTGTGTGTGTGTGTGTGTGTGTTATCGATAGCATCTAGCATAGCATCAGGCTACAAACATGGTGAATAAGTTCTCAGTTCCCACTTTGCACTGAAAATATTTGATATGGGGCACCTGGGTGGCTCTGCCGGTTAAGCGTCTGATTCTTGATTTCTGCTCAGGTCATGATCTCACAGTTCGGGGGTTCAGGCCCCACATTGAGCTCTGTGCTGACAGTGTAGGCCTGCTTGGGATTCTCTCTCTCTTATTCTCTCTGCCCCTCTCCTGCTCTCTATCTCTCAAATTGAATAAATAAACTTCTTTTAAGAAGGTAAAAAAAAATAAGGATTTAATATATAAACATAGAGAAGCAGAGCTGAGTGATAAAACGATTGCAGATGTTCATCATTAGGCTTTTATAGTGATATTCTGGCATGATTCATAATCTATCTAATTTTCACAACAACATCTAAGATAGATACAATCTCCATTTTACTTATTAGTACACAGGATTGACAAAATTAAATTAGGTAGCAAATATCCAGGCTCTGTCTTAAAATAAAATCATTCTTTGATGACAGAGATCTGGTTTCCAAGTCTACATCTTTACTGTTCTAGGTCACATGCCTCACTTCTGAATTAGTTCAGCAGCAATCAGTTTTGAGCCCCAGTGCCAGGCTATCAGGACACCTACTAAATATAACAAGTAGAGACTACCTCTTGTCCCAAAGAAAATTAGTACAGAATGCATTATTGTCCTTAAAAGAATCCTATGGTAAGAATATACTTAGTTTTGTAAGAGACCACCAAACTGTCTTTAAAGTGACTATAGTATTTTGCATTCCCACCGTTAATGAAGTTTCTATTGCTCTGCCTCCTCAACAGTCCTGTTTTAGTGTTCTGAGATTGGGCCATTGTAATGGGTGCGTACTTGTGTCTCATGATTGTTTGAATTTTAATTTCTTCGATGGTATATGATGACATTTACTTATTTTCCATCTGTACCTCTTCTTTGTTGAAATGTTTGTTATGGTCGTTGTCTCATTTTTCAATCGGATTATTTTCTTATTGTTGCATTTTATTTTATTAGTTATTTTTTAAATTTATTAATTTATTGGGGGGGCAGAGGGACAGGAGAGGGGGGGAGAGAGAATCCCAAGCATGCTCCATTGCTGTCAGCATGGAGGCTGACATGGGGCTTGATCCCCCGAAACCACAAGATCATGACCAGAGCTGAAATTAAGAGTCAGACTCTTAACCGATTGAGCCACCCAGGCACCCCATTGTTGCATTTTAATAGTTTGTTGTATATTTTTCATAACAGTCCTTCATCAGATAGGCATTTCAAAATTTTTCCCCCAGATCCTGGCTTATCTACTCATTCCCCTGACAGTATCTTTTGCAGAGTTAAATTTTTAATTTTAATGAAGTTCAGCTTATCAGTTTTTTCCTTGATGGGTCATGACTTTGGTGTTATACCTAAAAACACACTGCAATATCCACGGTCCTGATATTTTTTCCTGTTACCTTCCATGAGTTTTATAGTTTTGCATTTTATATTTAGGTCGGTGATCCATTTTGAGTTAATTTTTTGAGTGGTGTTAGGTCTGTGTCTACATTTATTTATTTTTGCACGTGGATGTCCAGTAGTTTCCAGGACCCTTTGTCAAAAAGATTTTCAGATTGCTTCATTGTATTGCCTTTGCTCCTTTGTCGGACATCATTTGACTGTATTTATGGGGTCTGTTTCCGTGTTCTCTATTTTGTTCCTTTGATCAATTTTTCACGTTCACCAATACCACGCTCTCTTGATTTCTATAGCTTTATAGGAAGTCTTAAAGTTGGGTAGCATCAGTATATCAACTTTATTCTTGTCCTTTAATATTATGTTGGCTATTCTGGGTCTTTAAACTTAAATTTTATAGCATCATCTTGAAATATTGCATTGAGAGATGCCCAATAGTTTCTGTACTTAGAAAAAACAAAATAAATCCTAGAATTTTAGACTTGGAGTGTTCCTGGAAATAATTTTCCCTGGTCTTCCACTTGGCTCCGTATAATATACTAAGAAGTTATTGTTCTCACTAAGATTCATAGGGTGTCATGTGAAGGACCAAAACTAAAGTCAGAATTGTTTGTTTATTCTATTTTCTTAGCCTAATATGGCCCAATGAATTGTGACTTGTAGTATATTAATAATTATTTAAGACATACAATTTCCTGATACCACTCTGACTTTTAACAACAGCCATCTTAATGATTACTTTGATTAAAAAAATGTTGTTCCCTAGTGATGTTTCTAAAATATGTAAAAAATGAAGATGTTTTTCTTCTTCAAATGTGTTATTTGTTCAGTAATGTACTATTTTAGGTGAGGCGATGGAGTACCACTCAGCAATGCAGTGTTTGGAAGCAGAGAATATACATCAGAACAACAGGGTTTAACTAAATTCTGGCTCTGCCACTTGCCTGTTGGTCAAGTTATTTCAACTTTTAGGACCTGTTTTTTATATGTGGAATGTGCATAACAATAGAATCTACTTCACCATGTAATGTTATAAATGTATCATATATAAAGCACAGAGAACAGTTCCTGGCATGTGGTAAGTGTTACATGCAAGCTTGTTAGACAATCATTCTGTGTGTGGGGGGACAGAACCAAGCACAAAGGTTTGGGCCCATGGCTCCTTAGCTTGCTTTGGAACTTATATCAATAGAAAGGTATGCCTCTTGTTAACAGCATAGCACTAAATAGATTAGGAGGGCTTAGAAAAGACTTTAATGTATCCTGGAATGGTTTGTGTGTATGTGTTTTATTCATATATAATCTGAATTCTTTTTGGAGTGAAATGGGATGGACCCTGTATTCTCCTGTGTTCCTGTATGGTTGCTCAATTTCTATAGTTCTCACCTCTTCCACCTCATGCTACTTACTCTGGCTTATTCTCATTCTGGCTCTGGAAGAAGCAATTTCAAAAAACCAAACAACAACAACAACAACAACAACAAAATGCTGAACGATCACAAAAGGTAATGATTAATTGTTGTTTCTACTCCATTTGGGCAAACAAATGACACAAATAATTTGTGTTTTTCTGCAGTCACAACAAAGTGAGAACTGTGGAAATAATTTTTTACTTGAAACAAACCATTCATGAAGCAGAAAACATTTGCTGAAAATATAACTTTCATGATAAATTTTATTGGCAATATTGTAATTCCATTTTTTAATTCAGTGTATAGTCACTACATTATAATATGGAAAATATATTAATGATGATAATGGATTTTGTTTTGTCATGATATTTGACTAAAATTTTAAAAACTTTTATTTGGCTTTCTTAATAATACTTTACTTTCTATAACATTGAAAGCAAGTTTCTCTTAAGAAACTAGTTTTATAGAGGTGCCTGGGTGGCTCAGTCAAACGTCTGACTTTGGCTCAGGTCATGATATCACGGTTTGTGAGTTCGAGCCCCACATTGAGCTCTGTGCTGACAGCTCAGAGCCTGGAGCCTGCTTCGGATTCTGTGTCTCCCTCTCTCTCTGCTCCCACCCCCCCTATTTGCACTCTGTCTCTCTTTGTCTCTCAAAAATGAATAAACATTAAAAAAATTTAAAAAAGAAACTAGTTTTTTTAATCTCTTTATTGATGTATAACTTACATACCATAGAATTCAGTCATTCGAAGTACATAATTCAATTGCTTTAATCAATTCAAACAGATGTGTACTATTGCCACATTCTACTTTTAGACTATTTCATCACCCCAGAAAGAGGCTCCATGCCCATCAACAATCACTCTTCTTCCCACCCACGTACCCCTGCCCTTGGCAACTAGTAATCTAGTTTCTGCCTGCATAGGTTTTCCTCTTCTGGATTTTTCACATAAATGGAATCATATACTCTATGTTCTTTTTAGACTGTTTTTTCTTATTAAGCATATTAAAAAACTTAGATTAAAATATTTCTATAAAGAAAAACATGTTCATTAAAACATATATTATTCAATCAAATGCCATCACTCAAAGAACAAAAAATGCTTTTCATTATTGGACTGTATCATATTTTGGTCCTTTACCGTGTGTTAAAAATCTAAAGCTCTTGGATAGTACAGTTTTTTAATTATACTGAATTCTTGATATTCAGACTAATAGAGGACAGTGGTAGCCTAGCTAATGTTCAAGCCGTTTACATTTACCTTTGGGATATACTGTGTGTAATTTTGATAGCATGTTTGCTTGGATACCAGGGTTCAGCTACAGTAATACCAAAATTACTTTGAATTCCCCTACAATATGCCAACTAGAAGCAGATTGAGATGGATTTGAAGTGTTATGTAAAGCAGAAGTCAGCTGGAGATTAAAACCTCATTATAAATAATCTACAATGTGAACAACCCAACTATAGATAAATAATTTTGACTGCATATTGTATAATGCTTTATTAGATATAGAAAAACGCAGATATTAATACCAACTTAAATGGAAATTTTAATCTTGAATTAATGATAACTAATGATCTTCTGGTGATTTTATAATTAAGAGGATGTTCTTCTTGAGATCCATGTTACATAGAATGAGGTCTTTGAGGAAATTTGGTAAAATTTATTATCTTAGATGAAATTAATAATAATAATAATAATAATAATAATAATATTAAAGCTAACATTTATTGAGTGTTTACTCATCTTAAGCACTGCTCTAAGAGATCTACATGCATTCAGTATTTTAGTCCTCACCATAAGACAATGAGGCACAGAGAGGAGAAAGTACATTGCCTATGGTGCCCCAGCAAACATTGGTAGATACCCCACTTTTCCTATTTTAATTCTATACTTTGGCTTTCAATGTGTTTCTAACATAGGAAAATTGAATTGTTAACAATTATTTTCTCCAGTGAAAAATGCTACTTTACCTAGCACCAGTCGAACTCTGTATTTCCTTTTGAAAGAAACATGGTAGCCTGAGAAGTAGAACTGTGATCTTTTCATTAGGAAAAGATCACAAGACAGTGGACACTTCTGTCTCAATGAAGATACTTCTTGAAACAAAGTACTTTTAAAAGTCTCTTAATACAGACGATGTATCCTCATATATGTTTAATCCTGGTTTCAATTAATTCTAGAATGTCGATGTTAGCAAAAAAAAAAAACTTTGAAATTCCAGTCAAATGTTTTCATTTTTAGCAGAGCTGGGATTGGTTTGAAATCCTCCCCCTTTTTTATATCTTAGTATTTCTCAAGCAGATAGAAAATTTAAGACAAAGAAATATTTTTAACTTTGAGTAAGAATGTCAGGGAATGCAGAGATGTGGTGGCAGCTGAGATTCCACTAACCCACAAAGTTATGGGTCACCTAACACAAATTATACTTCTGTCAGAGGAAGATTTTCACACTTAACAGCAGTAAGTGCTCCCATTCTTTCTGGGTTTATGCAATCTTCTTTTTATCACCAAAGATGGAAGGATGAATGTGTCTTTTATAAATATATCCAATTTATTGTGTACATATTAATTTAGATAGAATACAATAGATTGTTTATTAAACAATAATTTGTATATTTTATGGTATCTGTGAAAATGGAACACCTAAAAATATTAAATTGAGGTTGTTTGAGCTATGTGACCAAATTGAGCCTATATTTTTTTTGTTTAACATATGAATGCTAAGAGCCTATACCTAGAATACAGTAATATTATAAAGACCTAAATTTTAAAAGTTGCTTTGATATTAGTTTCTCAAAATAGTAATTAGTGAGAGACAATGTTTTAGAAATAATTTTGTTAGGGGCACCTGGGTGGCTCAGTCAGTTAAGCATCCGACTCTTAATTTCGGCTCAGGTCATGAGCCTATCCCTCTGCCCACCTCCCGTCCAGCAGCCCTCAGTTTGTTCTCTGTAATTAATAGTCTGTTGTATGGTTTCCCTCCCTCTCTCTTTTTGTTTTTCTTTGGCCTATGTTCATATGTTTTGTTTCTTAAATTCCACATATGAGTGAAATTTCTCTGACTTATTTCACTTAGCATAATATACTCTAGCTTCATCCACATATTTGCGAATAGTAAGATTTCATTCTTTCTTATGGCTGAGTGATATTCCTTGGCGTGGGGTGTGTGTGTGTGTGTGTGTGTGTGTGTGTGTACCATATGTTCTTTATACATTCATCAGTTGCTGGACATTTGGGCTCTTTCCATAATTTGTTTATTGTTTGATAATGCTTCTATAAACATCAGGGTACATGTGCCCCCTCTAATCAGTATTTTTGTATCCTTTGGTAAATACCTAGTAGTGCAATTGCTGGGTTGTAGGGTAATTCTATTTTTAGTTTTTTGTGGAACCTCCAGCCTGTTTTCTGAAATGGCTGTACCAGTTTGCATTCCCATCCCAACATCTGTCATTTCCTGTGTTGTTAATTTTTGCCATTCTAAAATTATTATTTTTTTTAAATTGATAAGGAATGATGCAGTTTAATAACATTGAGAGAGACCTAAGAACAAGGAGCAAAATATTTTATTAATTTGGGAAATAAATATAAACTAAATATATAAAACAGGGTTATGAATAACATGGGTAATGCATTATTATTATCACAGGCTGGTCTCCTGAAAAATATGTCTGTATCCAAGAAAACTTAATTGTGATCTTGCCTATGACTCTCCTATTTAGGAATATCATTTAGGAATATATTTAGGGATATCAATGACCTCAATTTTCTAGTTCTCTCAGAAAAAAAAGTTATTTTCTCTGTTGGGAAGAGAAAGACACTTTTCCTTAGATTTCCCTATACATATATCTTGATATTTAGATAGAAGAGAAACAATGAGAATGCATCAGAAAGCAGTTGGATTTGGATCCCATATGCTTAGAAGATAGGACAAATAGTTACAATAATTGACATTTATGGAATGACCACTGTGTAAAAAGCATTATGCCCATTGCTTTAAATGCCTTAACTCATAAGTCAACATCACTGAAGAGAATCTAATTTCATAGCAGTTGTGTAGATGGATTAATGTTCTTCTATCTCCATTACCTATTAATTCATAAAGAAGGAGGAATTAGTTTATATGCCAATGAATTAAGTTTTGACTGGAACAAGTGTGGAAGATTAAGAGTATTAGAACCTTTAACAAAAGAGTACTAGAAACTTAAACTAAAATGAAAGTAACTATATAATTGTGAGATGTGAAGGTAGATAAATTCAGGGCAAACTATTATGATTTTACTAAACTCTTTACATTTAGTGAATATAAAGTAATGCTTTCTAGTAATTGTTTAAAATAATAAATCTTATTTAAAAATAATTAAGAACTATAACATACACTGTACACTTTTTTAACACATGTTGATTAATAATTGGCTCACAATATGTATACAATCTAATATATTGAGTGAACAGAATAAATACTTCTGTAGTGTGAAACTGATTGTATTATCATGCAATTTTCTTCTCAAACCATTTTTTTTAAGAATTTAATCATAACAGAATGCTTCTGGCAGGCAGCATTCAATTTCTCAACATATTGGAATAGACCATGATAATCTTGGATAAAAAATGGCTTGAAGAGGGGGTTATAATGCAGTCCCATAATATTTAACTACCACAACAGCAGTGTCATTACTTGTAGGTTGCAAATGAGAAGTGATCAACCCTTTCTCTCATCTCACTTTTCATTTTGTTTGTTATGTGAGGTGATTTCTATAAACTTACTTTACAGAGTAAATACTTTTCACAATCAGTACACTATCATTAGTAACAACTTGCTGGCATTCAGTTTTGCAGCTGATGACAACAGCATATCAAGAGAGATGAACACTGTTACTCTGATGTAGGCATCTAGGTTACAAATTATTGTTAACAAAATTGGATAATGTCTAGATTACATGAAGTTAATGTCTAACAGGGGATTGTGGAGTGTTCTGATAGCAGGAACTAACTTCTTCTCCTGCTCCCTGAAGTATCAATGCCCTAGTTAAAAAGCTCAGAAGTAAATTTCCATGACAGTATAAAATGTTTATGTATTTACTCATGAGCCTCATACAACTGCTTTGTCTTAAGCCAAGCTTTAGTTAGTTAATATACTACCCAATTAAATTATTGAAACTTACACCCATATAGAGGGTATTCTTTCAGTTTCTATGTTTTGATTCTTCCACACGATCATACAGTATTGATCATTTAGAAGACACTAAGATTGTTTCAACTTAGAATAAGTAATGATCTGATAGGTAAAGTAAGATTAAAAATTAACTGATAGTGGGGAACCTGGCTGGCTCAGTTGGTAGAGCATGTGACTCTTGATCTTGGTGTTGTAAGTTCAAGCCTCATGTTGGGTGTAGAGATTACTTAAAAATAAAAAAAAATTTAAAGAAAAATAACAAAGAACAAATCTTTCTATAGACATAAAAAATAGACATGGATTAATATACAGGTTTGTGAAGCATGACCAAAAACAAAGGAAGAGATTTTTTTAAATAAAGGGATGCATACTATAAATTTAAATCCTTTTATAATAATAACACATATACATAAGGCATTTCTGCCTGTTTCTATCATTTCATAGACAGTGGGTCACAAGATAATAGCACACATAAATGCCAGTAGAACTTGCCCTTCTGTTGTGAGCGTCTTTAACAATATTATATTATATGAATATAGTCAACTCTTGGATTCTATACATATACCTTTTAATGATAAATTTTAATTTAGCCATGGGATTGCCCAAAACAAAACACAGTTACAAAGTGCAAAATCTGCCATTTAGTATTATCTCTATACTTCTCCCTACATTAGCAGACCAAATTGAATTGATGTCTGTTGCTGACTCTTCCAGAATTGTGGTTTCAGCATAGCTGAGTAATTTCACGGATATATCAGCCAGTTGGCATGAATGTTTTATAGTAAATAAATAAATAGTGTCACTATTAGTTACTTTTTTTTCATTATCCACTCTCTTCATAAAATTATAAGCTCATAATAAAGTGGGAACTCATCCTTTAATGCTTATTTACCTCAGGAAGAAGCAGACTCATGAATTAGCATTCATGACTGAATAAAGTATAGTTTGTAAGTAGCAGATCTGAGAGTAGAACTCAGTTTTTCCTATACTCATGCAATTCATCCAATAATCAATCAATATTTATATCATGTCTAATATGTGCCAGGTTCTGGGAAACTTACCTGCTATTAGGGGAGCCAAAAAATTAAAATGTGATTAAATAAATAGAGAAGACAATTGCATATTGAAATATAGATTATGGGGGAAATTACCAAGGTGATCTGTGGAAGTGTAATTGTGGAGAGTAGTGTAATATTGTTCTAAATAGAATGATAGGAGTTTTCTCCAAATAGATAACATTTCATATGAAAACTGAAGGACAGAAAGGAGTCAATCATGAAAATAACCGGGAGAGAAATACAACAGGAACAGGAAATGCAATGGCTCAATATTAAGGAAGAAATTAGTGATTTCCAAAAACAGAAAATGAATTACTATGACGGTTGTACTGTAATTGGGGCATAGTTGAAGAGGTAGACAGGGGCCAGAACTTTCTACCACTTAATACTTTCATGAAAATTGTGGATTTTATTCTAAATGGTTCTTTAAAGATACGTAAGTATACCATTTCTGGTTTCACTTTTATAGAGAATATTCTGGCTACAATGTGAAGAATCAATTATCAGGAAACAAGAGTGAAAGTCATTGCAATAGTTTAGATGTGATTGGACTAAAATGTTTGTAATGGACTTGGAGTGACATTGACACATTCAAAATATATGTTTGGATTTAAAATCAATAGAATTTGCTGTTGGATTGAATATGGGTACGAAAAGAAAGATATCAAGGATGACTCCCACATTTACAGGTTGAACAACTATATTATAGACTATGATACTATTTGGTCAGATAGAAAAGATTATGAAAGATATATAAGTAGGAAGAATAACTAATGAAAAAAATATTTTACAATTTGTAAAGATACACAATCAAAGGGAAATTTCTATTAGTTACCTGGATGATCAGAGAGAGAGAGAGGGAATTCTTGGCATGAGTTATAAATTTGTTAGTATGCTAGACATGTCTTTAGCAAGATCATCAAAGGATAGTCTGTAGAAAGAAGAGAAAAAGGTTCAGGATCAGTCCATGAGCACTTTGTGATTAGAGCCTGGCTTTGGAAAGAGGACAAAGGAGAAGAGAGGAAGAAGGAGTAGCTTGAGGTGTAGGAGGAAGTCGAGAAGCATGACTTAATGAAACCAAAAGAGAGAGAGGTTTACTAAGGGAAGAAAGGGCAATATGTAGAATAATGCTACTGGTTAGGAAACCTCTACTGTAATTAAGAGGGACCTGGTAATTTGAAAGAAATAATACATGTTCTAAAATATTTAAACTCCTCACCTACCAATGGCATCAACAGTGCAATGAACTTAGGGTGTTTTTTTTCTTAAATGAAAACTTATAATAGCTTGGTATCTCTGTACATATAGTGAAAACTTTCTTTTTTTTTCATGCGATGGTCATCAAAAATTTTGATTTGCCCAGTTTGAGGATATAGGCTTAAGAATATTATGTAACTGAGCTCTGACATATTCATTTCTTATTGCCAGATGCCCTAAATGTTTTTCTTTATGAATTTCCTTTCATTGGCCTGGAACAATTATTTATGCACAAACTTCCTCAACAGTTTGATTCTTAACCACCATGTCTTTTTTTCCTGTTCACTCTTTACAAGAATCCTGAAAACAGGAAGGCATTTTTCTTGTTCACTATTATAATTCCACCTCCAGCACAGTATCTGGAACACAGTAGGCACTCAAAAAAAAAAATGGTGAAGGAACCTATTTCCATTCCTGTTGTTGCTTTTACTGCTGCCTTGCTTCTTTCTCTGATTATCCTGTTTGAAGATCTCCAGTGGTCTGATGTAGACATCATTCCCCTGCCCCCCCACCCCAGATTGTTTCATTTCCCTAGCAGGGATAAAATAAATTATGGGTGCTATTATTATAAGACCAAAACAGAAAGCACCTGGAGCCTAGGCTTTAAACAGAAGGAAGGGATTTAAAAAAGAACACAACCCACCATTTCACTACTAAAATGTTAGTTTTTGTGTTTCTTTTTAAACCATAAATTTTATATCTGTGTTGTCCAACATGGTAGCTGCTAGCCACGTTACTATTGAGCATTTGAAGTGTGGCTAGTACAAACTGTGATTGCCAGAAGTATAAAATACATCAGATTTGAAGACAGTACTAAGAAAAGAATGTGAAATATCTCATTATCAATGGTATATTGATTATATGCTGAAATGGCAGTGTTTTGGATATATTTATTTTAATAAAATCAATTACTAAAATTAATTGCATCTTTTAAAAAGATTGTTTAATGCAGATATTAGAAAATTTTAAATCACATATGTGGCTCCATTATATTTCTGTACACAGTGCTTTCTATACTTTGATGCATAAAACAAGGACCTTAGATCAAGGCATAAGTATCACCTAGGATATTGTTAGACATGCAGAATCTCAGAGCCTTTTTCAAAGCTGTGAATCAAAATCTACTTTTTAACAAGATCCCCAGGCAATTTGTATGCATGCTAAAGATTGAAAAATGCCTCTCCATGTATTGTTGCTGTCTCCAAAGAGCAAGGTATGATTGTGCCATTGAATAATGACACATCCAACTTCATTTCCTATGTAATTCAGGCTGAAATCTAAAAACTGCACATCTTACAGTGATGCACAGAAAGGTTAATATTGAGTGTGAACCCAGCTTGCAAGGCGTAGTTCTGCATTTTCCACTACAAGGGTTCATGTGCCATACTTTGGAATTAGTGCAAGCAAAAGCCAGCTCACATCGCTTTTGCACTTTGTTACCTAGAGAGATTTGCATTTAGCAAATTTAGCTCAGCTGGCACTTATAAAAAGCAATTGCCAGAATGCCTGAGAAATTTAGTCCCTTATACAATACTTAGAGCGGTCAGCAGGAATGCTAGCAGGCAACATCCCATTTTTGGAGTTAATCTGTTTTATCACACAGTGTAATTTTAAAGAGCTTTGTCTAGCAGGAATCTGGTTTTGTTTGTTGGGTTTATGATTTTTCCAAGTTGTATGTTACTCTCATACCAATTTTTACCTTAAATATATTATGTTGCATTTGATAAAAATGTGACTTTCTGTGTGTGTTAGTTATAGTACTGTTGCGATAGCATCTAGACCCCAATGTTTTTACTATTTGACCTTTGCCTTTTATTTAGTATTTTTGTAGGCTCTGTACTTGTTTAGGTAAGATTAAGGAGAGTAGTATAACTTCTAAAAATTTTAAATTGTATGTGGACATACTCATGTCATCTAAGTATTTGTACTTAGTAAAGACTCAGAAAATCTTTAATAATTTGTTTAAAATTATAGTTAAATAAATGATTGGTATAATACTGTTATACCAATTGGTATAATACTGTTATACCAACTATAGATGATGCTTTCTCATTTAAAATCGTGTAGTATTTTGGCAACAGAAGCAGCATTTTGACACTTTCCTATTTTCAAGTTGAATTATATTAAAAGAATGAAAGAAGTTAGTTAAAAATGCAACTCCTAGAATATGTACTGATTATATATTTATTATTAAGCAGGAAATACTTGTTATATCAAATACGCTCTTTAGGAGTCAGAACTTGATGTGAAGAGTTAGATTTTTTATTTGCTTTGTATCCCACAGTACCACAGATGTGCAAAACAACTTCAAACTCCTAGAAAAATAAAATCTTACTCTTCATGCATATTATATCAATGATATAAACACTGAAAACTCTGTGTAATTAGAAAAGATTTAAATATTTCAAATATAGTGTGAATTTAATCAAATAGTTATTAAAGAAAGACAAAGTAGTGTTTGAAAATGAGGCCAATTATCCCCCCAAATATGTAGGTAGTATCCAATTGTTATCCAGTTACCTAGTTCCTTTGCCTCCAAACAAGGCACTGTTCCCACATTGTTTTACTTACTTTTGATAATAAGTCTTCAAGATAGATATCTTCATCCCTGTACTAAAGCTGAACAGAGAAATCAAGTAAATTACCCAAGAATATACAGCTAACTGAAACATAAAGTGTAATTCATATGTGTATAATTCCAAGGTGTATGATTCAATTAGTAATTTCTCAATAACTGTCAAAAATCAGTATTTCTTTAGCTTTACCATCATTGTACTAATTCTCCAGATGAGCAGGTACAATTCAGCAAGAGTTCCTGATGGCTTTGTCTGAGTATGTGCATATGCACATGTCTTAAATTACTGATATTCCCAATGGTATAATCTTTAGCTTTTCAAAAAAATTTTTAAGTATTTTTTTAAAGTTTATTTATTTATTTTGAAAGAGAGAGAGAGAGAGCACGCACACATAAGTGGGAAGCAGCAGAGAGGGAAGGAGAGAGGGGAATCCCAAGCAAGCTGTATGCTGTCAGCACTCAGCCTGTCATGTGGCTTGAACCCACGACCTTTGAGATCATGACCTGATCTGAAACCAAGAGTTGAGTGTGCCTCAACTCTGGGTGCCTGAGCCACCCAGGCACACCTATTTAGTTTCTTTTTAATAAAATGTGAAGAACCCTGCCCAAGTCATTAGTGTAAACACTGTGACCTGATCACTGCATACCATATACTTCCAAGTTATTGTCTATGTATCGTTGCTAATTGTTTCATTGCAGCATTAAGAGCAATTGTGCATTTGAGTGTTTCTTGTAATTATAATTAGACATATTCTGTTTATAAACATGGAAAAATCAATAGTTCAAAATTGTTAATCAAGGGCAGAAAGATTAAATCTATGGCTAACCCTCATTGCCAAGGCCTTTTTCTCTTTATATTTTATTGTATATGAATTAAAAGCTAGTGCAGTTTCTCAGGGTCTGTATCAACAAATAACATACAGTGAACTGAAGCTGGATTTATAGGGACAATTACAATTGGTTATATTTGGTATATAAAAATGATGATTGTCAAGAGTTCTAGAGAGACATGGTCTTACTAATTCAGGAAAATCTTGGGGGAGTATATCCTCTATCCTCTAAAAATACAGCTAATCAATACAATGCATAGGCTGGTAACAGAATAGTTTTTCTTTTATTATTCACAATTTAACTCTTTTTTAAACTGTGCAGACTCACATCTCTGCAGATCAACAACTGTAATTGGTTGAAACTGTGCAGCGTGGAAGTAAGCATTGCTGAATTTGCCTAGTCCAGACAATGCTGATGTGTGGAAAATTTAGTTTATTTCAGTTTTTGCAGAAAAGTATCTTTACAGTGTGTAAAGTACTGTTAAAAAAAAGTGACTCAGGAATCAACACCTATATGCGATAAGTAGGAGTCTCATTTTTACTCTCCTATCCAACCTTTTCACTGTTGGATGTGATAATGAACTGTGAAATGGTCAACATGAGAGGGAGAAAAAAGAATGTGGCTGATTCTCAAACTAGTCTCAAATTCAGATTTGTCTACAATAGCAGCAACTGTTAATATCAGTGATAAACATATGATAATTGCAAAGTATATAATACAGTTCAATAAATATAGTAATATGAAGATTACCTATCAATTTCTTATAATGGTTTTAGATAGAAAAAGTTGAAATTGAGTTCAAATTATCTATGAATATGTAATTTTAGCTGTTACCTAATATTTTGTGAGTGATTAGAAAATTACTTAAATTCTATTGAATAACTTAAGTGCTAAAAACATCACCGTCTTTCTTGACACTTCATCTCATTAATTTCTACATCTAATTTGTTCCCAAATTCTGATTCTTCTGCCCTCCTCTTGTCATCCTCATCTTCAGTGCCTTAGGTTGGTTTCTTATCATCTGTCACTTGGATTTTTGCAATAGCCTTCTGTCTGCTTACACCTTGTCTTTTCTCATTCCATTTCCCACATTGTCTCCATGACTATTCAGATTCTATATATTATACTGTTTGATATTTCATAGTCGTTTGGCTCAAGTCTTGTGTAGAGAAACGAAGTAAAAGTGGGTGTTAAGCTGAGCCATATATTGAGGCTACAGATGATCACAGGACAAATACCTTATTTTGAAATTAAAAGACTCATTAATTAAGATTCATTAGTAAGACTCATTAACCTTTAAGGGGTACAAAATATTGTACGATACATCCTCTTCTGAAGACCACCAGGTAGTGAAGAAGGATGTATTCTCAATGCTAGTAAGTATAGGCTATGGGTCAGCCTGGTTCACCTCTGGGAATAAGAAGCAGAGCACCTCCTCAGAGTTAGGAAGGAAAATCTCCCACCTGTGATAAGTAAAAGTGGTTTCATTTTATTAGGAGTTTATGGAGAGAATATATGAATTGAATAAAGTGATTTAGCACACAAAATAAAGTCATATTAACATAGATAATTTGTTGTGATAAAGGAAATTCAAAGTAGTATTTCATGGGGCACCTGGTGACTTAGTAGGTTAAGCATTCAACTTCGGCTCAGGTCACGATCTCAGGGTTTGAGAGTTCAAGCCCCGTGTCAGGCTCTGCGTGGACACCTCAGAGCCTGGAGACTGCTTCAGATTCTGTGTGTCCCTTTCTCTCTAACCCTCCCCTGCTTGCATTCTCTCTGTCTCTCTCTCAAAAATAATAAGCATTTTTTTTAAAAAGTAGTATTTCACTTAATTTTGATTTTGTAAAGGTAACTTCATGATGCATTTACATTATTTGTTATGTCTTACTAATATTTTTGTATTGCAAATCACCATTTTTTATGAATATATGATGCATGACTGTGTATACTTTTTTTTTACTTTCTAATTTAATGTAGTTTTGTAAGCAAGAAAGGATGCTTTAATCCAAAATTAGAGCGTCCAACTTCGGCTCAGGTCACGATCTCACAGCTCGTGAGTTCAAGCCCCATGTCGGGCTCTGTGCTGACAGCTCAGAGCCTGGAGCCTGCTTCTGCTTCTGTGTCTCCCTCTCTCTCTGCCCCTAACCCACTCACATTCTGTCTCTGTCTCTCTCAAAAATAAATAAACATTAACAAAAAATAAGGGGGGAATATTTATATGGTCTTCTTGATCTGTATTCATTCTTTTTCTGTTCTCCTCTTCTTTCCTGAAATCATGACAGGAACGAGATTTACTTGTCTTCTTTTTACTTCCAGAATTAATTAAGGCAACATTACTTGGAGACTTCTTTTTTTTCCTCCAAAAGGATAAGATATTAGACTCTTTAATACCCAAAGTTGAACTGCCACATTCCAACACATTTGAGAAATATTTCACTCATGAGTGAGTCAGATGTTGTCAATCAACCATAAGTCATTTTCCAGAGTTTGAACTTCCTATAGAAGTTATACATCAATTATAGAAGCTGACTGGTATATTATCATAGATTATATATGTGATAGTTTCTCCATCTGAGGAAGAAAACATCCATAATGCATTTTCATTAAAACATCTCAAATCACCATCTGCTTAATCCTTACATCCTCATGCAGATGACTTATGAGGAGTTTTTAAAGAATGAGAGAAAAGTAAAAATGTAGCACGGACAAGACATGCATCGATGAAACAGGTAAAATTGATTTTTATATTTGCTTGGGGATGTGGATCAGTTCCCTGAATCTGGTTTGCATTGATCATTGTTGATGGACTATAGATTAAATGTCATATCTAAGCCCCAATCTTCAAATCTATTATCCTTGGGGGAAAAGTACCTGAAGAAGAAAAGCCTATATTTATAATCCATGCCAATAATAAGATGGAATTTGACACATCCAAAAGTAAGAAACCCTAGGGAGAATACTATTTACATTAATAAGAGACAAAACACTTTCAAGGGAGAGTCTCACAAAGGCCTATTTTGGGGATTAATTCAACCAATAGTTCAAGAAAAAGTGAAAAATGTGCACTGAGGGTATACTTTATGCCTGCCTTTCTGGGTATTGAGATACAGCAATTAATCAGAGAGAGTCTCTATAGTCAAGTATTGATTAAATATTAATTGTTCTTTGGTGGCAGAGGAACAATGTGGTAGAACATTATGCATTCACAGTGATTCAGACACTAAAACGAGGACATATGAGAAAAATGGAAATGTAGCAATGTTTACATACAGGATTTAAACTGACTTACTGTGAAAGTAAATTATTTCTCTAAATTTTGGTCCGTGATGAAAAATAAATTCATGATGACACTTTTGTAAAATAGAAAGAAACCTTACAGCAGATCATCTAAATGAAGTTTCTTATTTTGTACATGGAAAGCAAACAAAATAAAAACAAAAACTGAGACCCAAAGAGGTTATATGCCTTACCCAAAGTCACCTGTTGAGTTATCAAATGATAACTCCAGTCTACCTCATCCCAGGACATTGCTCCATTCTTCAAATCCAGCTTTGTTTTCTGGAAAGCCACAAACACTCAAAAAGATCTTTCTGTTCACTGACATAAAAATAAGCAGATCTCTGGCAGAAAGCCTTTGCATTCCTCTCTTAGCATGCCCTTCTAGTATAGACTAATTGACCAGTGTGAGTTAGAAAAAGGAATAAGTAAGTAATCAGCAAGGTTTGACTCATTTCTCCTTACTTTATGTGGACACTAATTATAGGAATATTTCAGTTTTACAAAATTGTGTTTGTGATAAATGTAGAAGAAATTAGAAAAATAAAGTATCAATAGCAAACACCACTGTAATAATTGTTGTGGATGAGAGCTACAAATGGATGCTGATAGTAGTGGGCAAACACTTGAGGAGAAACAGGATATAAGGATTATCAGTGAAGTCTCAAAGTGTCTTCTCTTTCCAAATATTTATCAGTTACAAAGAGTAGGCTGGGAGTGTTAACAGTGGAGAAATCTGTCAAACAGTTGGTCAAGGTTAATACCATTGGTAATAAGACATATTGATATCATGTACTCCTGAGAACTCAACATCACTCCTGTGGTATTTTTTTAACCAAAACTTCATAATGTCAATTTAATTGTGAGAAACAACTTGAGAGAGATTCTATAAAATAGCTTACCACTATTCATCAAGTGTCAAGATCATGAAAGGAAAGGGAAACCTGAGGAATTGTGACAGATTGGATGAGACCAAAGAGACCCAACACTAAGTGCAGTATAAGATTCTTTTGGGATTGGATCCTGGAACAGAAACAGAAAAGGGATATTTGGCTTAAAAAAAAGTGAAATTGAATAAAGCCTCTAGTTTAGCTGATAGCCGCGGTATGCTGGAGCTGGTTAAAAGACATGAGAGTAACTCTGCATATAGTGTCTTCATTGAGAAATTAAGGTCTAGACTCAATTACGTGTGTGCTCAGTGAAATTGCCAGAATAGTGAGGTTCCCATTGTTCCATAATTGTTGTTTGTAATAACTTCTGTTGATGTGAGAAAAAAATCATCACGTTTTTTTCTCCCAATAGAGTGAAGTGGTTTTAGAAGTATTTTATGAATGATTGAATTTAGACTTAGATATGAAAATTTTTTAATATTAAAATATAAAATATACATCTAGAACTTAATTCTAATTCTTTTTAATTATAACTGTGTTAAATAGTCAAATACTCTATGGTACTAAGAAAGACAGTTATATGAGACGGCAACGTTTAATTTTATATCTGTTAATATCACATAAAATTTATGATTTCTGCTTCATCATGAGATAGTGAAGATACTTCTACAATGTGACATTTACTCTGGAGTGCATCTTGTGTTACTTAAATTTTACATTAATTGGTTGACCAATTCATTTATTCAGTAAGTGTCTGTATTAATTATCTATGGCTGTGTAACAGCATACTTCAAAATGTAGTGACTTAAAACAACAGACATTTTCCCACGTTTGTTTGTGTGTCTGGAATCAGGAATGTGTTAATTGGGTACTTCTGGCTCAGGGTTTGTCACAGACCTACAATTAAGGTGTCAGGCTGCAGTTATCCCAAGGCTCAAATGGGAAAGGCCTCACTTCAAAACTCATTCAGGTGGTGTGGGCAGGTTTGGTTTCTCTAGGCCTTTTGAACTAAAAGCTTCAGATCTTGCCGATTGGTGGCTAAAGACAATGAGAGACTCCCTATATGGTATCCAAACATAACATTGGTTTCCAGCAAAACGAGCAAGTCAGGCAGCACTAAAGGGCAAGCAAGAAAGAAACCAGTCTTCTTATAACTTGAACTCACTAGCAGCATTTCATTACTTCTGCCACATTCTGTTAGTTAGAAGCAAGTCACTAGAACCAGCCCTTCCTGGAGGAGAGGGTATTACACAAACGGGAATGAGAGTGCATTGGTAGCCATGATCAAAATGGCTTACCACAGTATTTATTAAATGAAACTGGATAATTCAATTTATAGACAACACCACAAATATAAATCATTGTTTTCCATAATGGCTTAAATGCTGGTCCCTATTCTAGGAGTATTCAAATTCTCTGGGAGGATATAGAAAAGTAAAAAGATAAACTGTAGCAATCATGTGATAAATAGTACAATTGTGGAATAAACAAAATGCCACAAAGAGCCTATAAGGCATGCTATTACCTCTATTTGGAAGCTGTAAGAATCTTTAGAGAGAAAAGGTATAACTGATAAAGGAAGAACAACAGCCTCACAATTAGCATCTAGCTATTTTGCATTTACTCTGAATAGTAACATTATTAAATAAAGCATGTAACTCTACTTTCTTTGTAAACAATTAAAGTATATTTAAAATTCCCATAGCTATGTGTGTGTGTATACATTTAAACTACCACACAAAGGAGAATGAGAGGGACCTGAGGATAATGCAGCCTTTGTGAATTGTATTGTGACACCTTCAATTGTGATGACCTAACATATAAATAAGACTTTCTGAAAGGATTTCAAATGTCAATAAAAAAAATATGATGGATGTTAAGCTGTGGAAATTAATGCATAGTTAGTATTTAATGTATTTAATAATTTTCAACACAGCTGCTTTGCTTTGAATTTATCTCATGTCAGAGCTAATTTTAATAAAAGGTGATCATTTCATGATCTCCAAATAATTTACACACGAATGTAAGCATCTGCTGCACCAAAGTACCATAATATTAAGCTGATAACTTTTGAGCCAGAATCTTTCACACAATTCATCATAATTTATTTTGGTGACATACAGTTACGACTTGCAGGTGCTACACCTTTTTACTGAATACCATTGTGTTTTATAAATTGATCTAAGACAAAATAAACATTCTATACATTTATTAAAGAAATATAGAACATACAAACACATTTCAAAATTACAGCAACATTTATGAGAAAGTTTCACTTCAAGAAATAAGCATCAGGACATGAAAGAAGAAAAATCTGTTTGAGAGAAATTTACTGAAATCTCCCTGTAAGGAGAAAATGCAGCACTTGTTAGACTGTGGAAAATACTTTTATAATAATCAACCAAAATAGACATTTGGTAGGAATATTGGAAGTGGAAATAGGCCAGGTTTTTACTGTAATCTTTTTACGAACCTTTTTAATGTTGGTATCTAGCAAAGATACGTAAATTCAAAATAGTGTAGTAATGATCCTAACACATTTTCTGTCATATTATCAGTTTGTTAGAAAGAGTAAATCTCAAGTACAAATATATTCACATTGCAAATATTACACTCCAAATCATGATGACCTGAAATGACAAAAGAAAAACAAAGTAAGCAAAGACCGAATGGTAGTACAGACTCAGTGTATAAACTTCTGCGACCTAATTGAAAGAACAATAGATGACAGCCCTAGAAATGGGTTCGATTATGAATACTGAAAATATACAAGTATCATTTTCCTTGTTTACCATAAATGTAAAAAAAATAGGCAGAGTAACAACTCTCCATAAGGTAATCCTGAATGTATTCCAGTTCATATTTTTCCAGAACCGATAAAGGAATACTGTAATAAAATGACTATTATGAAGACAGGGGCAATAATGAGAATAATGATAACTACATTGAATGTGCATCCCTTGCAAAGAATTATGCTAGATCCTTCATATATTTTCCCCACTACCAACAACTTTGCAATCTGAGAACTACTTCTATACAGTTTACTTTTATATAGTTTAAAAATACTTGAGACCGTAAATATTAAGCAATTAGCCCACGTCAAATGGAAGGTGGGTGTGAAACCCCAGCTCTAAGTTTTAAACTGAGAATCTTTCAATCCTCTTAGAATCATAGTTTGCAATACTAATAACTACATTTAAAGAGATAAATATTTTTAAGGGAAGAAAAGTAGGCAAAAATTACTCCATTCTTTGTGAATGTAGACAAACATATAGTAAGCTGTGGAACTGACAATAAGCATGAAATCATGAACTGGAATAAATGTGATGTAAATTAGATATCATTAATTTACAAAGACCACACCATGAAAATTAAGAGAACCATCTCCATGCAAATAATTAATGCTGTTTAACCACCCAAAGGGTAAATAGAATAAGGATCTAATTGCTCAGGTTGGTTTTATTTATGAGCAGTAAGTGAAATTAAAGAATGTTCTTAAGTATAGGGTAAGCAACAATTATAAAGTATAGGAAATGCTGTTCTTAGATTTGCTACATATTTGTGGATCTTAGATTCCTAAAAGAGGATTTTCTAGCTTGCCAAGGGTTAAAGAAAATTAATGAATAAAAACTCAACTTAAAACAACTAGAGTGTATCAGGAAAATGAGAGATGCACCTGCAAGTAATTTAGATCTGAGTACAAATATACAAAAGTTTGACATATTAAAATCCACTTTTAAAAACAAAACAAACAAAAATTTTGCTATATTTGAAGCTATGTAGACTATTTTCGAGGGCCTTATCAAATGGAGAGATGTACTTTTTCAATATTGCCTATCAAAATCTTCTGTAAAGGGAAAGAGGGTACACTTGCAGTGGTAAAGCTAGTCTCCTAGCCCCACCCATGTGTAAGAATAAGAAAGAGCTAGGACACACAATTATGATTACTCTTTCCTGGACAAAATTGTATCAGGTAGAAGAGGATAAACCAAGTTTAAAGAACTGGATTGCTTGTCAGACCAAATATCTTTACATTTCCATAATCCCTCACAGGATCAGCCACTCTCCTATGGTAAATATGGGACTTTCCCGAACCACTTTTGTGAGTGGTACGATTGTTAACTACAAGATGATTTGGGTGATCCTAGTGACACCTGAGACTGGATAATAACTATTGCTTCATGGCAACTTCAGATTCACTTACCATACATTCTCACCATTTCTAGATGCACAAATAATGCAACTGGGTCCCAAATTTGTTGGGACCTACTATGGCATACTATAACCTACTATGACCACCTGGATCCCAAATGTGTTGATTGACTTTGTACAACAACTAAGTACTGATAGTATTTGTTATGATCTAGAAATAGTATCTGGATTCTATTTTGATTTTATTTGTGGTATTCTCGTAAAATGAAATGTATCTTTTTAAAAATTTTTCCTCGTTTTCAGGAATGTATTTTTTAGTTACATTTTGGGATTTTTATATAATAAGGAGTAATTAATGCACATTAGTGAAACATCTTTATTGTCAGAATTTTTGTTTAAGCTTGGAACGTACATGCTTATGCATGACTGCTTCTGATTTTACCTGCAAAATAATGATTTTTGTGGTCCAGTGAGCAATAAATGCTTTCTACCTCTCTCCTATATTTACTGGTAGGTAATAATAAAATGCCACAGACTTGAAGATCATTAAACTTATATCTGAGATTCCTTTCAGAGTTTGTCACCTTTCCTGCTGCTGGGTGCCTTTACTCCTCTTTGTTGTGTCTCATAAATTTTTATGACTTCTTTGCGTTGGAAATTTGTAATTTTTCCCAGAGCTCCACTAGGTACCTTCCAGCAGTAATAAAACTCTGTCACTTTCCATTGCACCTACTTTTAGAGGAAGGCCTACTGGCTTCACTCTGCAGCATAATAGATAAAATAATCAGTATGCTAAGCCTGAAAAATTAAATGCAGCATTTGTGTCGCCATTGAGTTATATCACTTTCAGCTATGAACAGATGGCCTTTTAAGAAATTTGTTAAATGTCTTGCGAGTGGGTATATTTTTCCCCTCTTTTTGAATCTACTTGGTTTTGCACTTACAAAAAAAAAAAAATTACCCACGAGGATTGACATAAGATTCATTTGGCTCTTCTCAAAAAACAGAATATTGTAACTACTGAAAACAATTGTAGCATTTTCAAAAAATTTTCCCAGGGATTGTAGTTACCTTCAGAGTCCATTCTGATTGTTCTATTAGCTCATTTTTGAAACTTTGTATGTGTGCTCATCCCTACCCACTTCTGTTTCTTAGTCTATATGGACTTAGTGTGGTTGTGAGATGTCTATTAGAAAACTATTTTCACCACTGAGAATTTAATATTTTTTTAATATTTCGAAGGGATGTCCATGGGCTTTTTTGTGTTTTTTTTCTTACTCAATGTAAATTAAAGTTACCACTAAACCCCATCTCTGGGCCCATATTTCTCCTACAGCTTAATGCTTTTCTAGAACAAGAAAAATGCTTGTCAGATATCCCACTTCAATTTGAATGATATATAGTCACTATATTGCATTCTTTACTAGGCAGTTGGGAGAAGGATGGTTAGACATTTAAGAAAATGTTTGTCTCATTGTTTCCCTACAGGCCTCAGTGTATTGATTATTCTGTGAAATTTTGACAACTCCAAAGACCACAGAACATGGAATTAATTCATTTATTTAACAAATATTTGTTGAGCATCTAGTATGAGCTAGGTAGACATTGAGTTGGATCCCAAATATAAAGCAGTTTGTATGATATACAAGAACTTGAAATCATAGAGTTTTGTTATGTTTTAAATATGTTTTGAATTAAATGTATGATTTGTTGTTCCAAGACTAAGATAATATCCTAATTTTCCCAAGGCAGCCCCAGTAAAGATCTTTAGATTGTAAACATTAATAAATTTAAATGATTTGATTGTTGGATAATTAGTAATTTCAGAGTCTAGTAGAAGAAACCTCTGCTCTTTTCCCAAAAGTCTGAGGATACAGTGAGGCTGTACTTAAAACTTGCACATGTTGAAGACATTCCTCTTGCAGTTTGAAGGCTGTTAAAATCCAGAATCACATTTAAAATAAGGAAATTAGAGCAGCTGCACAAAGAGAAGAAGAAAGCAAAGTGGAATATGACCAGTAAGGAAGCATAAAGGAAAGTGTATATAGGTATATAGATTTTTAATCTTAAATTCCACTTCGTTTTATAAATTCAGTGAGTTATTATTAGATAATGCCTGAGAAGAATGTGAAACATGTTTCACACTTTAAACTGTCATTTTTGGGGCACCTGATGGCTCAGTCAGTTAAGCTTCTGACTCTTGATTTCTGCCGAGGTCATGATCCCAGGGGCGTGGGATCGAACCCCTGCTTGAGATTCTCTCTCTCCCTCTGCCCCCCTCCCCAGCTTCGCACTTGCTCTCTGTGTCTCTCAAATAAAATGTAAAACATACCATTATTTTTAAGTCTTATATTTTATTGGAAATGCCAAGTGTCATCTGATCTTCAAAAAATATAAGAACATGTGACTGGGACCCAAAATTGATTAATGACCCAAGTTGATTAAAGGCTGTATCAGAATGGCAAATGGCACACAGTCGGCCACATTGGTGCCAGCAACGCCATCTGGTATATCCCCAGGCTGCAGCCATATTCTGTGGTGTGGATCCCCTGAATGGGCCTTGTTAACACTGCGTGCCAGAGTCCGAGGCTCAGGACTACATTTCCCCCAACTCCGTGTTGAGTGACTTCACGTTAATAGCCAGCTGTGATGGGAGAGTATTTACACCACAGAAATGGGTAAATGCCTCAGACACCTTTTTTTTCCCGGAAAGCTGGTCATTAAATATTACTGAGCACACAGCTGTTCCTGAAGGAATGAAAAGTCCTGGAGAAACGGTCCTTTTGCCTTCCCCATTGGTTCTTCATGGGAAGTGTAGCCAGGGGTAGCAGACATCTCAGGTCTCAGGTACAAGCACTTCTTACATGGACAGAGAACTTTTATTCCTACAAATGTAAACAAAATCTGTGTCTACCAATAGAGTTGAGATTGTTGTTCACTTTTTGTCACAGGGAGAGAAATCTCTCTTCCTCCCTCGCTTCCTTCTTATCTCTCTCCTTTCATATGTGTACATACAAAAATGTGTTTTTATGCTTGAGTTTGGATGTTGGCAGGTACAGCAGGGGGGGAGAAAATTCAACTTTTATTGAACATTGACCATTGATAAGCATTGTGATAGATGCTTTATATATGCTAACTCATTTTAACTTACTTATTTTTTGAAACTCAGGCCACATCATTGTGAGAAGAGCTGACTTCCAAGAAAATGAGATAAAGAATTTTAATTTATCTTGAAAAAAATCAGAGAAGTGATTTTCATAGAAGCAAAGTAATCAGGCAGGGTCCTATGCAAGCAAGAATTGCATAATACCAAAATTTATATAATAATATATAATTCTATATCATACTATTCAAAGCTTAATATGTTAAATTTTTTATCCTTTGATATATGACATTTGCTTTGATATCATTTCTGCTATATGCTGTAATATATTATTCTTCTATATGCTACATATTCTGCTGTATGCTGTAATATGAAAATTTATCTCAGCATAATAAACAATTCTAGCATTTTCCCTCTCTTTTAGATTTCTGGGCATAATGCCACAATACCCAGGAATAATCTGGGCTTATGAAATAGTTCTGACATTTCTGTTGTCTTTTAGGTTTCTTGGTTTTGGATGATTTGAGGGTCCACTGATCATTGCTGCTATATGTAATGAGACTTCTCATTGTTTTACAAAAGTTTATTCTATTAAAAACATGATAACATGTGACTTTGTCACTGACACACATTAATCTCACTTCAACTTTTGCTATTTAAAGACTTACTCAATTTTTTTTCATATGATAGATCATATCATAGTATCACAGAAGACTATGAAGCTCGAATCTGAATCTGGGCCTGGCACTGGGGAAATAAGTTAACCTTACCTGGCAGTGTACTTTTGTACTGCATTGTACATTCTCCAGAATGCTTGCAGATTGATGAGATAAAGGTCCTCATCGCACAAGCTGCAGATGGGGAATGAGAAGCCAGGAGCCAGAAAGTCCCAAACTCTTTTAGATTACTCTCATTCCATCTACTAAATTACCTTTCTCTGAGAGATTTTTAAGGCCTGAAATGATAATGTACTTTCAAGAGGTCATTACGACTTCTGTGCACCCATCTGAGTAGGTCTGATGTCTTGTAGTGAATATGAAAGTCTAAACGCATTGCTGTAAGTGTCGGGCTGGCAGCAAATGCATTCTCCTTCTCCAATTGACTGTTTCTGCTTCTGTTTGTCACATTGTTACCAGATGGATGGATAGTCAGTGCGCAGGTTACCCTCTTCACAGGATTATCTTATAACAGATGTGGCTATTTAAAACAGATCCATGCAGCTAAAAATCGGAAAGCTTTGAAAGAGGCTTATCCATCATATCTTTGCTGTGTATTACTATCTTAGTAATTATGAACTAGCCCTATTGTGTGTCATATCTCATTGAAATTATATTTATTTATATATATACTTATATATGTTATATATATATATGTTACATATGTTATATATAACTATATATAATATTTATATATATATATTTTATATATATACAATTTCATTTTAGGTGCTATGGCTATTAATATTGGGATGTACTATCTTCCACAGTAGGAGTTGTATGGAAACATCTAGGCTTAACACTATTACAACAAAATAATTATGTATGAAGGCAGTGAAGGAGCCAGTGTGTCAGGAAGCATCATTCCCCAGTGAGAGGGTTAAAATCTACTCACAATATATGAGCTGAAAGTTTGGTATAATCAAAAGAGTAAAATACAGGGGTTCAAAGATGTGGGTCCTATTTGTAAGAATCGCCCTAAGTCTGTGTAACCCTGTGTGAGAAAATTACTTGTGGTGGGAGGTACAGAGGTCTCCTTGGTGAGGTCAGAGACCACAGTATAGAGATTCTTAAAATTATAGGGGTGCCTGGGTGGCTCAGTCGGTTAAGCATCCGACTTCGGCTCAGGTCACGATCTCACCGTTCGTGAGTTCGAGCCCCACTTCGGGCTCTGTGCTGACAGCTCGGAGCCTGGAGCCTGTTTCAGATTCTGGGTCTCCCTCTCTCTGACCCTCCCCCGTTCATGCTCTGTCTCTCTCTGTCTCAAAAATAAATAAACGTAAAAAAAAAAAAAATTATAGAGTGCTCATTCATAAAAAGCAAGGAAACACATATTACTTTGTCTTGATCCTGTTGGAAGAAGGCAGCTTTATCGAAGAAGTTGTTACATGTGGCACATTATTAACCCCAGATAGCTGAGGGAAGTTGGAGAGGATATGGGTGAGGCTCTGCTGTCAGCAATAAAGCCAGTGGTCTGGCCTCACAGTAGTGAAGGCCCAATGGTTTGGGGAAACACCCAGTAAATTGTTGTATCATTTTCTGTTGGTTTCTTTTCTATCAAATTATAGATTTGAAATAATCTTACAGGCTCCAGAGTCAGAAGACCTGCATTGAAATTTCAGCTCTGTCACTTACTAGCTGTGTGATTGTGATATTAGCACAGCAATTAAGACCCTTTCTGTTGAAAAGTATCAGGAAATCTAATGTTCACTGGCTCAGAGAAAAAAGAAAAAAAAAAGAATAGAATCAAAGAAAAAACAAAAGAAGAGAATTTATTTATTGCTCATATACTATGAACTCCTGGAAAAACTTGCCGAACTGTACAACCAGTGTTTGTCCTGGTGGCAGCTAGCCGCTATGGTTTTACTCTCTCGTAAGTTCAAACACTTTGGAAGAATTAGGCAAACTTGAATCTTACACACCTCTGAGCCAATCTCAGTGGTTAAGTAGGTTCTCTGGGCTCACTGATTACACTTTAATATTCCAGCCCTTACACTCTTGAAAGCAATGGACTTGGGTAACAATTGTAATTCATTTTTAATTTCCTACAATGAAATCAATTAGTTAGAATGGTTTGTTGCATTAAAAGCATTTAGTTATTATAACATTCATGTCTTGATTTTTCTCTCATCTGACCACAGGGTTGCTTAATTGTATCTTGACCTGTTTTCATCCATTATGAGGGAAGAGGTCTTATTCTCTACATCATAGTGAAGTAAAAAGTCTGAATGTGTGATTTCCATACTTTCCTTGCTTTCGAATTAAAGTGTGAGTTGCTTTGAAATTTAATTAAGACCATTGGGACCACAGAGTCTTTGCATTAACAAAGTTAGGTTTCCACATGTGTGCTATTTCAGTTAATTGCAATGCAGTATCAGATATGTGGGATGGTGTATTCAGAAGAAAGTTAATTTTATTTTTCATGTTTCAGTATTTCATGTTTCAGTTGTTCAAGTAATCTGAAATTATATACAGAATTATATAAATGTTAATCGAGGGAGACGGGATCCAGGTTTTATCAGATTGTCAAACACATCCAATACTAAAAAGTGATTAAGAATCAATGTATGAGATTTTTTTAAAAGTCAGCTTTATTGAGGTATAACTGACAAGTAAAAATATAAGGTATTTAAAATGTACATGGTGGTGATTTGATACATATATATGAACAGATGTTTCTCTAAAGACATACAGATGGCCAGCAGATACATAAAAACGATGCTCAGCGTCACTAATCACCAGGGAAATACAAATCAAAACCACAATGAGATATCACTTCATACCTGTCAAAATGGCTAAAATAATAAACACAAAAAATGAGAAGTGTTGATGAAGCTATGGAGAAAAATGGAAGGAACCCTTATGTACTGTTGGTAGGAATGCAAATTGGTGCAGCCACTGTGAAAAACAGTATGGAGGTTCCTCAAAAATTAAAAATAGAACTACCGTATGATCCAGTAATTCCACAACTGTGAATTTACCCAAAGAATACAAAAACACTAATTGGAAAAGATGTATACACTCCTATTTTATTTCAGCATTATTTAGCTAAATTATGGAAGCAGCCCAAGTGTTCATTGATAGATGAATGGATATCACATGCCATATATATATATATATATATATATATATATATATATATATGTTTATATATATATATATACCATATATAATATTTATATATTATATATATATACCACATGCATGCAGTAGAATATTACTCAGCCATAAAAAGAATGAAATCTTGCCATTTGCAACAACGTGGATAGATATGGAGAGCATTATGCTAAGCAAATTAAGTCAATCAGAGAAAGGTAAATATCATATGATTTCACTCATGTGGTATTTAAGAAACAAAACACATAATCATTAGAAGAAGGGAAGGAAAAATAAGATAAAAAGAGAGAAGGAGGCATACTGTAAGAAACTCTTAAATACAGAGAACAAAATGAGGGTTGCCTAAGGGGTGTTGGGTAGGGGGAGATGGGCTAAATGGGTGATGGACAGTAGGAAGGGTACCTGTTGGGATGAGCACTGGGAGTTATATGTAAGTGATGAATCACTAAATTCTATTCCTGAAATCATCCTTACATGTTAACTATGTTAACTAACTTGGATTTAAATAAAATGAAAAAAAAAGAAAAGAGTACACTGATCTTGATGAACACTGAGTGTATAGAATTGTTGAATCACTATATCATACACCTGAAACTAATATAACACTGTATTTTAACTATATAGGAATTTAATAGGTAGGTAGGTAGATAGATAAGCTAAGATAAAGTAAGATAATAAATAATTAATTAATTAAAGTAAAATAAAATAAAATTTCCCTTTTAGAATTTACTTTTCAGACAGACCTATTTCTTTGGTAATCAGTATAGTTATAGAAAATTATAATAAAGCTTGAGGTTTTTATTTTAAAATGTTCTTTGTGACAAGATACTTGGCTGATCATTATTTTATTGATGTCTCAGTTCTTACACAAAATTCAGGTGTCTTTTTAATTTTTCCCCTGTAGGAAATGAGAACTCATATATAAAATTTTAATTTATGGAAAGTTAAAAAAAAAAAAGAGGAAACCTGTTTCTTTATTTTTAACATAACTTCTTCCAAAATTTGTACGCATTACTCTTATGCATGTTTCTATGCAATAAAAAACTTGTATGGTATTTTAATTATATCACATATATAACTTTGCCTTCATTTATTAATTAGTTAATCAAATATTTTTCAAGTTTCTACAAAGTAGAGTGGCCAAACTTTCTAGTGTGCCAGGGATCTTCCTGCTTTTATCAATGAAAGTCTCACATCTTGGGACATCTATCTGTCCCTGGCAAATTGGTATGATTTTCACCCTGCTACAAAGGTGGAGATGACTAACAATAGATTCTGGTAATATTGAGTTTAGAGTGGGAATGGCATAATAAATTATAAAATTGCTTTATTAATTTTTTTCATTTATTAGTATTTTTTATGCTGCTGAATTTTTCAGTAGTACTTTTATATAACAATAAACTCCCACAGAGTGAATGTAAAAAAGGTTACAGGTCTATTCCCTTAGCTTAGATTTTTGAAATATTTCTTGGATTTGTTTTGTAGATCACAGTGATGTGAACATCTCTGATTATATTTCTTTTTGATGTTAATGGTAATTTCTTGAAGATAGTCATAAGATATGAAATTGCTGCAATGGAGAGTAAAGGTTTGTTAGGCCTCTGATACATGCTGCCAAGTTGCTTTCCAAAAATATTATACCAACTTATATTTCCATTTATTTTCCCCAACTGGACACAAACGTTGTTAATCTAGAATAGTTTTACTGTAGTTTATTGGTCAATCAATATTTGCACAGGTATTCTGAAAAATAAGTCTGAAGGGCAGTAAATGGAAATAGCTTGCATTGCCATATAAGAGTTATAGGTAAATGTAACAATCTTATGGTACTCGTTGGAACCAAAAATCTTTATCTCCTCAGGGTTCTAAAAAAATTATTTCCATTTGGCTGAGATGCTTAATAGATAGTTGTATTAGAAAAGTTATCAAAGTTAAAAGGGCTGATAACTCTATTTAGATTTTAAAAATCTTTACTTCAGATAATTATATATAAATGAGAATAGCAACATGTTTCCTTTATGACTAGAGATGCTATTAGTCAATATATTGAATCCATCTGCACATAAGAAATCTTTTTTTTTAAATATAAGATTCTCAAAGTAAGTTTAAAACTTAGCAAAATTATAGAATACTATGAGTTGAGTTGTAGGGTAAGGATTCTGATAGAACTTTCTTTTCCCAGGAGTGAGAAGATTCTACCTTAATAATAAAAGAAATACATAGTTCACTGTGATTTGATCAAATACAGGTATCATCCTTTGTCTCAAGGTAGCTTAGTAACTTAGAAAAATGTAAATTATTAAACTATTCTTTGGTTAGCAGTTCTGTAGCAGAAAATAATAAACTTTTAACCATATTATAGAGAAAATTTAACATTTAGGTTTAATAGCAACTTACCTATAATAATTTCTTATATATATTTGTTTCATATCTTGTTAAACCATAATAAATATGTCAACTAGTTTCAATTTTCATCAATTAAATATTCAATCATATTTGAAAATATAAGAGTAAAATCTTTTGCTAGTAATTAAGCATGTAGCGCTACATAAAAACATATTTACTTTGGTTTAGTAGTGTTAAACTAGCAAGTATATGTTTAATATCACATAACTATTGCCACATTTCCCCTCTATATTCAACATACATTTTAATTCCAAATTTAATTGACTCATCATTAGAATGTGAAGCTAGGACAAAAATTATACTAAAATATAAAAATTTTATGGGTAAAAATATATGCATATTATTTGCATCTTTTCTTTTATAAAATAAAGCATCAGTAAGCCCTTGTTCTCCTATCTATTAACGATTGATAGTACAAGCATATGATAGAGCAAGGGAAGTGGAACCAAAACATGCAATTGAGCTAAAGAAATACAGATTGGATTCATGTGTAAAATGAATTATCATATAAGAATAAAAGTTGTACTGTCTGATAGAACTTAACATTTTAAAGAATAAATAGGATATTACATGCCTTTGTATAATAATGAACAAGTTAGTTGTTAAAATTGCATAAAGCAACATCAAATTTTTTCTGTATTTAATTGGTGCTCTGAAAACTATTGAGTATTTACTGAATATTCATAGTATTTTTATCACAGTATCAACTCCTCTAATGAATAAAAGTCATAGACTAGAGGAAAGAGGAGAGAATTCTTTGAAAATCTGGCATGTTCAGCTGTCTACTGGGTCAGCAAATTTACTCAACAATTCTATGAAGTATTACTAATCCCAATTCATTGACAAGAAAACTAAAATTCGAAGATCTTATGTTACTCTTTCAAATTATATGGTAGATGGATGGTAGAACCTTTCTTCAAATTCATGTCTAGGGGCGCCTGGGTGGCTCAGTCGGTTAAGCGCCCGACTTCAGCTCAGGTCACGATCTCGCAGTCCGCGAGTTTGAGCCCCGCGTCGGGCTCTGGGCTGATGGCTCAGAGCCTGGACCCTGCTTCCGATTCTGTGCCTCCCTCTCTCTCTGCCCCTCCCCCATTCATGCTCTGTCTCTCTCTGTCTCAAAAATAAATAAACGTTAAAAAAAATTAAAAAAAAAATAAATTCACGTCTATCTCCCAAGTCAATAATTTCATCCATTAGATCACATGAATATTAATGGTAGACACTGGGGTTATTATTTTGAAATTTTTCTAAATATTTCCATTTTCAAGTAGTATTCCAGTAAAAACCTTTGCACACATGTTTTTGTACAATATATAAGTAATTCTGTATAATAGAGTCTAGGAGGTAAAATTTCTGGAACAAGGTGAATATTTTCACTCTTGATATATTTGATGCTGCCAAAATATTTGGTTCTTTCCATGGTCTTAACAATTTTAATACACAATGTGGAAGAGCTGCTGTTTTCCTCAGCCTTGTCACCGGTGAAAATTATGATAGTTTCATGATAATTTTCTCCAGTATAGGTGAAAAGTAATACCTAATCCAAGAAGGTAATCTGATTATTGAGCATTTTGAGGACAATTAGTTTTAGCATACCAAAAAAAAAAAATCAAAGATTTTATTTTTATTCCACATGGCCAAATTAAGTTTAACCATGATGTTACCCAATGATATAATACAAATTGCTAGGCTGTATTATTTAGAGACAAAAGCCTTATGTCTAATCTTTGACACTAATACAGTTGATGAAGTCAGTGATTTCTTTCTAGCCATGATTCTCCTGTTTTAACTATTGTTGACACAATACCTGGAAATCAGAAAATAATTTTTCCCAGCTACAGAGAGTAACTCTGGCCAAAAGAGATAATATCCTGTTAAGCAGATGGAGATAATTCAGGGTAATCTCTTCATCTCAAGAGGCTTAATTTAATCATATTTGTAAAGTCCTATTCGCCATATAAAATAGCATTCACAGGTCCTAGGTATTAGGACCTAGATATCTTTGGGGGACATTATTTAGCCTATCAAAAGGGTCCAAATCAAGAGTCATTAGTGTTATTAATCTTATATTTTTATTCATTGTTATTATGCTCAACTGAAATGCAGACTCTGTAAGGCAATCCTTTCAACAGTAAAGCTTCTGAATTGCTTAATTGATTCATTTACTGTGTTTAGTAGATTATTCAGAGATTCATAGACATTTGAACCTTTAGACTTCTTTAATGTTGTATAGTATTGTAAAACTGCATAGGCAGCCTAACACAAATGGTCCTACTGATTTATATCTCATTTTATTGCCTACTTCTCTCTAAATTAAGAGATATTTACAAAACATGATTAAGTACACTCAATGTCCGTGGCTATGGCTGCACAATTACTGGAAGCATTTTATCTGAGACTAACTTGAATACATTTGTGAAATTGCTTCCTTTTCTAATTTCTCCTCACTATTTTGAACAATCCCCACCATGCTCTTCAAGCCTGGTTTATGGAAAAATTACTCTGGACGTGTTAGTAGTGATGCTGGGGGAGGGAGGGAACAAACTTGAAAAAAATATTTGTTTGAGAGTTAGAGACAAATAGCTGTGTCTTCTCAGAGCACTTATGCTAATATACATCAGTAATCTCCAAAGAAGGTAATTTAGTATGTGTTATTTCCATAACTGTACTTAATCATAAACATTTTTTGTACTTGAAGCCTCAATTAACATCTTCAGCAACTAGTGAACCAAGGAAATACCATACATTAAAGATTGAAAGGTCTTCAATGACAATTGTGAAATACAAAAAGCTTTAAAAACTAAGTGATACTTCTTAACTCATTTGGAATCAAAATTAAACCAGACTGATGTGGGGCCATTTTCAAAATCTTGTTTTTATGTCTTTTTCATCACACTTATTTCTGGCTATTGATACCTTTGCTATAGAAATATTAATAAGTTTGATTTGGGAGTGCTGCTGCAACCCACCGCCCCCGGTAGTGTTCTATAAAATATAATATGTGCACGATATCGCCTTTCTAAACCCGAAGTAGTCTGAACACTTAGACCACATTCCGGGGGTGGCTAATAAAGGATTATAGAACTGTATTACCAAAAGCATCTGCATTCTTTCACAGATGAAACAGAAGTCTGTTGTTTTCTTTAAGTTTGTGACCAGAAGTCTTAAGTGGGCTAGTAGCCCTACCCAGGCATGCTACCATAGTTCCTTAGAGTTCTTTGTTGTATTTGGAAATAGAAGCAATCAGTAGAGGCCACCCTCATTTTCCCATCACTGACACTACTAACATAGCACAGGACTACCTGTGCGCTGTTTATGTGGCAGAACTTGAACTGCCTTCTCAAGGCCTTCTCAAGTCTACTCCGTGATCTCATCTGCATGCTGGCTTCTGCAGTTATCTGAACCACAAGCAAGTTGTTTGTGCACACACACATATGAATCCGAAGTTTCTCCCTTTTATGTCGTCCTTCCCAATAGGAGGCAAACATGACGTACTACCCCTTATATTCCAAAACTCTGTCCTCTCTAAATACCATATACTCCTTGAGTGCCTTCCACATCCATCCCCTCCCCTTCAGAACAAAACTCATAAATAAGCTGTCCAAACTCACATTCTGTACTCCTTCACTTGCTTTGCTCTCTTCAACCGACTCCTGTCCACTGAAATTTCTCTTTATCACAGTTATTAATAATTTCCATTGTGAAATTCATGGAATTCTTTTTCCCTACTTACATTAAAATTTGACCGAACTAGTTTGTTCCTCAGTCTTGACACTATTTTTCACTTGGCTTCCAATTTTAGTTTTTGGTTTGTTTCTTTTCCCTTTCTTCCTGCTTCACGTTTCTTTCTCCTACGTCTCTTCCAGACCTCTACATGATCTAGTGGTCGAATACTTAGTGTGAGACTTTATCTCTCCTCTGCACTCACTGCATGCGATTCCATCTATTCCCATGGCTTCCAAATTTTTAAATTCACCACGATATCCCTGCTGATTCACTTATCCATTGTCTATCTCCAAGGGTATATATAACAAGAATTCTAAACTTTTTGTTTCAAAAAAAAAAAAAACGGTGATATATATATATATATATATATATATATATATATATATATATATTTTTTTTTACAAACCTGTTCCTTTCCTATTATTTTTCTAACCTCAATAAATTACATGTCATTTATCAAAATGCTTAGTCCAATGACTTAAGGGTCATTCTGGAAATAGAATTTCTTTTATACTCTCACTCATTCATTCAGTAAGTGCTGCTTGGTGTCACTTCAAAAACATATGCCCAATTATATCTCTTTTCACCATGACTCCTGCTCCTGTCCTAGTCCAAGGCACTGTTATATGTCAATGAGATTACTGCAATAGCTCCTATCTCTCTGTCTGCCATCTCTTGTCCATTTAGCAGCAGCAAACATGATCTTTGAAAATGTAAATTAGTCCATGCCTCTTTTCTCCAAACTCTCGGATATGTTTTCATCACATTCAGGTAAAAGGAAAACTCTTATACCAAATAGAATTGAGAACATTGAGTTATTTCGGCTGTTCAAATACTTGTACCTGTGTGTTTATAGCAGCACAATATACAGCAACCAAAAGTGGAAACAACCCAAATGTTCACAACCTGATTTATGATAATGGTATATACAGTGGAGTATTAATCAGCCATTAAAAGAAAAGAAGTACTGATACATGCTGCAATGTGAATGGTCTTTAAAAGTTTATGCTAAGTGAAAGAAGCCAGTCACAAAAGGTCACGTTTATGATTCCATTTATATGAAATATTCAGAATAGGTAAATCCATATATAGAGAAGCCTGCTACTTAGCTCATCAGCCTCATCCCTACTACTCTCCATTTATAGCCCTTTTCTAGCCACACTGATCTCTGTTTATTCCTGGTCTCTTAGCATATTCTCTCTCAGTTTACTTGTGATTGCTTTTCTCTCTGATTCGATTTTTCTTAAAGGAAATCCTGTATGGTTTATTCTGGCATTTTATTCAGATACTTTCTTAAAACATCACACACTCATAAAATATCACCTCCACACTCATGCATATCTGCCATAGGAGAATAGTGGCTTTATAAACCCAAATCTCCCCCAAACATCCTCCAAAACCATTGCAAGCAACATAAACTGCACACACACACACACACACACATTTCTGGTGTACAGGAAATACAATAAACTTAAAATTACCTGAATGTAAGAATATAAACACCCGTAACAGCAGAGCTGGCTCTAGAGCCCACACTGAAATAGACAGAGACTGTGAAACAAAAAGAGAGAAAGTGGGAAGTTAGCAGTGGCTGACCACAGGTAAAATCACCCCCACAGGAGATAGTCCCAGTCTGGAAACTAAGAATAGGTGAGGTGAAAGAAGGTGCTTGATATTATGTGGGGCCAAATGTAACAATCTTAGGAAGATACTATTTCTAAATTTCTTTTTAAAAATTCTTTAATGTTTTAATATAGTTTTGAGAGAGAGAGAGAGAGAGAGAGAGAGAGAGAGAGACTTCAAGCAGGGGAGGGGTACAGAGAGGGAGACACAGAATCTGAAGCAAGTTCCAGTCTCAAAGCTTGGCCAGCACAGAGCCCTATGCGGGGCTCAAGCTCACAAGCCATGAGATCATGACCTGAGCCGAAGTCAGATGATCAACCAACTGACCCACCCAGGCACCCTGATACTATTTCTAAGCAAGAATGGGCAAATTAGAAGGATGTGGAATATTCCTTGGAGCCTTTAATGCTAAAGGAAAAAAAATAATTAAAAAGTTAAAATTAAAGGCCCTTAACTATACACAAGAATCACTATATCAGAAAATCCTGTTACATTAAAAAAAAAAAAAAAGATGCCCTCAATTAAAGAAGTTCCTTTTCACTTTAACAACATAAGACAATGTATGTGAACAAAAGATATAAAGCTACTAAAATGTCCTTTTGCCTCCTACTAACTACTGCTTGTTTAGGAGAAAAAAAAGATATTTCCAAATTAAAAGAAAATTATAGACAACACCCTTACAAATCTATTACAAAAATAAAAGAGATACTGAATATTAAAAATTTTTAACTGATGAAAAATCTCCCACCACATTCTCTCATACACACAAATAACCAAGAAACAAGGAAAATTGAAACAAAACACTCTAACCTTAATTAAATATATTTTTTAAAAAATCACTTACAGATATAATAATGCATACACTTTGAATCAGTAGAACTCAAAACTAGAAATGGACAAACCAGAAAGGATTGAAATGAAAATTGAGTAGATCAGAAAAGAAAGAGAAAAAAAAAATATATATATATATATAAAAGACTTCAGCAATAAAAGTTAAACTGAAGGATTCCCAAGGAAGAAAAGATTCTCATGAGTGTTTTTATGAGTGGCATTGATGAAGTGAATGTGTGGAAAGGAGTTAAAAACCATAATAATAATAATAATAATAATAATAATAATAATAAGAATCAGAGAAAAAAGATAATGGACATAGCTATGCAAGAGGATTGAAATTCTTAAAATTGGAGTCCTTGAAACAGAAAACCAAACAGGATAACAGAAAAAAATATATTAAGGCTATTATTTAAAAATTGTTCAGTTATATATTGAAAGGGCACATTTCATTACCCCTTAAATATACCCTAGAATAATTTTTAGCCCTTGTGGATATTTTATAAAAGTCCTTCAGGTTTCCAGGCAAAATTGTCAGGTTAATTCTAAGGGAAAGAGAATCAGATTATCATCAAACTTCTCCACAACAATATTCACAACAAAATTATTGATGGAAGCTCATTTTCAAAAACACAAAGAAAGTCTGTCTGAGCCAAGCTAATGTCAAAGTTACTTTAAAAAATGTTTTAAACTTGAAAGAGCTTAGAGAATGCCATATTCACTAGAGGATAAGCTTTATACAACTTAGTTTTTTATTAGTTAAACTTTGACAAAAGCCTTCATGGTGAACACTGAATATATTTAATTGTAGATCTAAGACTAAAAGGTGTGTAAAGAGAGAGAATAGTATTATGTAAATATGTTCCTGAAAAGTAGGAATTTTGCAACTTCAAACAAATGTGGGATAAAGAAGAGAAAAATAGAAAAATGTCATTAATTTCACAAAGATAAATGGGGATCAAAGGATATCATTTAAAGCTTAATTAGTACCCTAAATAAAGAAAAAAAAAGTGGACTAAGAGCTTCATAAATGCTTAACCGTTTCTCTTAGAGAACTCAGAATTTCCAGGAAAGATAACATATATACATTCATGATTTCTGTTATAGCTAATCTCTGAAAAATTTTTAAAAGTAACATCAACAAATGAGTATGTCTAGATTCTAGAAAGGAATTTTATGTAAAAGTAATGAAAATTGTATTGAGAATATAGAAATTTGAAATTCTGGGCAAGAAATGACACGCTGTATTTGCAGAAGTGGTATTTGTTGATTAAAATGTACAGAAATATAAATATGCTTTTGCAAATGAAGTAGCAGCCTTTCAAATACCCTTAGTTCAATTTGTATTCTGTTCAGAATAAGCCAATTTTCTTGCTTTCTTTTCCTTCCTTCCTTCCTTCCTTCCTTCCTTCCTTCCTTCCTTCCTTCCTTCCGTTCTTGAAAATGAAAACCAAACAAGCAGTTTTTGAAACTGCTTTTGCAGATTTTGTGTGTGCAAGTGTATGTTTTGTTTTGTTTTGTTTTGTTTTTCTGTTTTTATTCTTGTTGTTTGGGTGTTTTGGTGATCATGGCAGCAGTGAGATGATATTTCATGTAAATCATCTACTTCCAAATGCATTTAAAACATAGTGTGAAACAATTTCTGCTTTTGTGTTCTTTTGCATCAGCTATAGCTAGCTGTTTTTCAATATTTTTGCTTAATGAAGTCAAAAGCAATATAAACAAAATATCTCTTTGCAAATGAATCTCATCCAGCTGCATTCAACTATGAAAGAGCTCTCAGAGAAGACTACCCATTAATTTTCATTTCAAAAATATTTTGTAAAGTGGTTCATGGGCCTTGTTAATGGCTTGCCTAATGTCCTCTGATCACCATATGCTGTCTTCACAAAATATCAGGTCCATGGAGAAATGGCCCTCCTGTTTTTGTACGTTGAGTTGTTGGGAACATATCAGTAAGTCAAATTAGATAATTTCATTTCCTTAATCAAGTACTTTTGCAATTTGATGGCATAAAAACAGAGAAATGTTTTTAATTTATTCTACTACATCTAGTAAAATGACAGTAGGTGAATAAGAAAATAGCTGAGTGGAAGCTAGTGAACTGAAAAAATCTACTGAATGTACTTACTGGGTGATCTACCTTTCCTACTTCCAGGAGAAAATAAAAATATATTTTAAGCAAGATGAAATCTTAGTGAACTGCTATAATCCTAGCTTAAGCTGGAGACAAACCTGCTCTTTTAAGGAAATAATAATAATAATAATAATAATAATAATAATAAATAATCAGAGTCTGCTGGGAGGATAGACAGAAGAATACTCAACACCAGGGACATTGTCATCAATAAAGAGAGCACAGTCATTCATTTTGTAATGAGCACACAAAGCTAATTTTTCCTGGTTAGAAAGATTTTTCCTGGAGAAAAATCTTAATATGTGATTATGTAATTGTCTTGTTGTCTCACTCTTCTTTATCAGGCAGTAATCGGTAACTTGAAGTAGAGACCCATTTTTGCTAACATAATTGGATGTATTCCATTTGATCCCCTTTCCCAGTGTCTAAATCTGATTCAGTTCTTCCCCTCCCCCCCCCCCCCACCTTACCATCTAGAGTTGGAGAGCTTGGTTCTGTGTTTCTATTTACAAGTGCTTCTAGGATACTACTCTGCTCTGCCTTCAGATATGCTAATTGTCTTAGAATTTACTATTGTGGTGGGATGCTTAAAGCCTTTGCAGTCATCCCCCTAATTCAACATGTGAGGTTCTCCAGCTTTTTGAAGTATTTTTTCAGTATTTTTTCAAGTATTTTACCTCCAGTTTTCTCTGTAGCTCCTTGTCTATCCTTCTGGACTCCCTCTCTCTAATTTAGAAGATATTAGAATTATCAGGATTCTGTTAATTAATCTTCTTTCCACATTATTTTGGGGGAAAAAAGCCAAGCCATTAGCTGCCACTTTTGATATTTATCACAGGAGGTTATACACTTTATTTTTTTTTTGTTTGGCAATAGTGTACTTTTTTTAATTATTGAAAATTTTTGTCATTAGTTAATAGAAAATAAATAGTAGATGGATATATGATCCAGTTTCACTCCACCATCTTGACTCACAGAATGTTTTTCTTTTAAATATTTATATACACATACGTGCACACATACACATATATGCATACTATTCTTGGTTTTTTTTGGTACATAAAGTTTCTCTGATATCATTCATTATTATATAATTTACTTTTTCAATATACTTGACAACTTTTTTTTTTCAAGTGTCATGAGGAACACATAAGGGCGTATCATGTTCTAAACAAAAAAATGGAACAAAATAAAGTAGCTTTGGGACTGGGAAATGGTCGACTTTTTTATTTCCCTGAAGTTAATTCTAAGGTGTTTCTGTGTCTGGATACATACTACTGTTCAACAGAAAGAGCAGCACTGGAATTCTCACTCGCTTGGTTTGTCATTTTGGTTTCTAAGCCAGATCACCTAACTTCAGTTTTATTATGGAAATTGATGCCTTCTACAACTCATGAATAATACTAAAGTAGCTTCCCTTTACCCCTTCCCTAAATGAGATCTGAGCCAGACACATGATGACCAGTACTGAAATAGTTTGTCACCTAGAAATTTCATGAACTCTAAAATTTCTTCATGTTTAATTATTTTGCCACCAGTGACAACTGAATATGTAAGTGGACTTGGGGTAAGAAGAGCCTGGGGAGTAATAGTTCCTTAGTGCAACTTTTATCATTACTCTGTATTCCATTCTTTCAGATGAAGATAAACCATTTGAAATACTGCTTACCACTTACTTGTTTATTTTTCTTTATCTTCTCTTCCTTTTGTTTCTCTTTCAAATCTGAAAGATGTAGGCATGTGTTTTTAGTCAAAACTATGGATTCACATACATACTCATAGACAGACATATTGCTTAGCATTACCGCCATGTTGTATACCTAAGATTTCTCTTTGTTTATAATGATTATCTACAAAAACATGATTAGTCTATTTAGACCTAAGACAGCCTGATTCAAATCTACAATACATTTGGTAGGTCCTGGTAGCTTATTGCCACATCATGACCCATGGCATGTGTCATCCAAGGCTTGAATTTGGAATTGCCTCTATTTCAAATTAACTAGTTAAGCAAGATGGCTGAAGCCTTGGGGGGAAAAAAGATACTTATTATTTAGAAGAGCAAGGAATACTCTAGAGATTAAAAAAATGTTTTTGAATCTCTAAAAATAAAAGTAATCCTAGAACATGAGAATAAGATGAAGCTGCCATAAAATAGCTGGGTCCTTTCATTTACTTACCCAAAATTATTCTCACTATGGAGAAATAAAAACTCACTCTGAATAGATGAGAAAGTTGCAGCTGAGCGAGACTATACATATATGTTTGTGTGCATATGTGGCTTTATACATATATACACATATAGTATGTGTGTGTGTGTATATATATGTAAAATAAGATATATATGTGTATATGTAACAAAAATATACATCACATTGTCACTGAGCATGAAATTAAGATAATTATAAAAAATCTGAAGTTAAGATAGCACCTTTAATATTTAATATTCTGACAGCTTTGCTGAAATTCAAATGGGAAATTTTTTATCAGTTGCTTACCTGGCAGGATTGATATGAGGATTACTATATATGTGATAGCAACATTTGTAAACTGCCTTGACCTTCTCAAAGAAAAGCTGTAGTAGTGATCAGAGAATAACATCTACTTTCCTTTTAACCCCAATCTGGGATCAGATCTCCTTTCACAGTGGTAGAGGAAGTTGGTATAATGAAAAGGATTCTAAGTAGGCAGATGGTTTTGAGAGAAGGTATGGATGATCATTTGAAGAGCTTTATAGCCTTATTTTGTTTGTTGAGATTTAAAAAATCTGTATTTAGTGTGGATAACTTTATGTTTATTGGCACCATATGCTAATACTATGTAAACACAGGATGACTATATATTTAGTTAATATTCCACTCACTGAACTTCTTAGTAAGTTAAAAAATTTAAAATAAGTCAGCATACATCATCCATATGTTGCTTATATTTGATATTTTCAGCAAAAGTGTTAAAAAATGTAAGGATTTAACTTGCGTGTGTGTGTGTGTGTGTGTGTGTGTGTGTGTGTGTGTATTAAACGTGTATACATACACGTATTAAAGATTTTGTTTATGTATTACAGGTTTTGTTGTCTTCAATGTTTTCAGTATATATTATGTATGTATGTATGTACGTATGTATGTATGTATGTATACTCTTTACTGTCATTAGTATACTTTGTGGCTAATAGGTAGAATGTATGACATTATATATCCTACCTATTAAATCTATATTGACAAAAAAAATTACTAGATATTTTGATTACTTCTTAATCATTCTTTATCATAAATTATGTGCCTCATCCACTTTCAGTATTTAAAAGTAGGAGATAAATAACATATATCCATGTATTTTAATGAACGTTATTTGAGGGGTAATCCTGAGGCAGAATTTTGTAAAGCATATGGTGGCACTAGGTGGAAGAAGTGGAAGGGAGAATCAAAAGATGAAATATTGACAAATACTGACACTGCTTTCTAGAAGATTAAATTCCATAGTAAAGGCTCAATTCAGGATAAGTAATTATAGAACAATGTTTATCACAATAGAAATATACATAAGTAAAATTTTGAGCACTTTGTGTCAAGAAAAGGGATAAATTAATTCTGTTTATGTATCAGTTGAAAGGCATGTGGAGCTATGGGGTTTCTCTGTGCCAGAGGTAAGTGGGCATTCTAAGCATATGGAAATGTATGCAAATAGTAATACTAATAACAAAAAATTATTTGAAGAAAAAAAAAACAAATAGTTTTCTGGGGCAGGAGCTAGACCTTAAAGAACCAGGATGGTGGGAATTAGAGGCCATTGTGTAAATAATTATTACATTAAGATTATACAGGCCCCACACAGAACGTCAGTCAGAGTAGTCACATAAGAAACTTGTGTTTTATACAGGTCAATTCTAGACAAATATAGAGGGTGTGCTGGGAGATTTGTAAGAGAGAGTTTATGTGATGGGAGATTTGTAAGGGAGAGTCTGTATGATAGCCAGTATAATATTAATGAGCTTTCCATGAAAAATAATTTATGGTCAAATGTAATTGAGAAATTCTCAGTCAATATAAATAAGCATTTTTAAAAGCCTGACTAATGGATTACTTTGTATTTTAACATGTTAATATGTACTGTGAAACACACATACACACATATATGCATACATATGCGATAATGTCTCCATTATTATCCAAATTTATTTGGCTGTAGGCAAATATGGCAAAACTTTAGCTTGTGAGCATAATTTGAGAAACATGTTTGTAATCCAAAGCATTTGTATGTCAAAGGGAATTTCCCCATAAGAAATAATGGAAGCTCAGATGATTCATTCCATAACCCCAAAATATTCATATAAAATATTTATTAATATTTAATAATTAATTAAATTTACTATTTAATAATTAAATTTAATATTTAATAATTTATTAATATTCTGATCAGAATATTAATATAATACAAAATAAGAAAGAAAATACAAAGACAAATAAACAATTTAACCTGAACTTAACTTTGAAAACCTTCATGGCTGATATGAGGGAGACAAGAGAGAGGAGGGTTAATGTGTAGGATGACTTTCACTATCACTCATGAAATCACTGCTAGCTATTGGCTCAACGGGATCTTTTTCTGCATGGGGGCCATTGTATACACTTGCACAGATGTTGACTAGAGTAGAATATTAATAAACTCTTGCCATATACTGTATTTAATGTAACTGGCAATAAGACAGCAGGGGAAAGGGTCTGTATCTGCAGGCAGCCTGACCTAGAATGAAGCAAGCATTCCTAAGCTTACTCTTGTATGGAAAAGCAAAGGACTGTCCATCGGTGCTTTGAAGTGACAATGAATACACTAGTGCCAATTGTGGGCACCTTCCAATGTTTTGAAAAATCACTGATTTCTGCCAAACACCATGGCCTGAGACTGAGCATCTGAGCATGGGAGATAATCACCCACAATCTCTCAGTGAGAGAGAGACAGAGAGACAGAGTGAAAGAGAGAGAAAAACCATTGGCTCAGTGGTGATCATGTGACATTTGGTGTCACATACTAGTGTTGCAAGACATCACTTGTTTTATCAAGTTAAAATTATATAGAAATCTTTGCTTCTCTTGTAGAACACTTGAATGAGTCACTTGCAATCTAAGGTTTTACTGTGATATATATACATACATATATACATATATATATATATATATATATATGTATATGTATACACACACACACACACACACACACACACACACACACACTCAAGGACCACAGCTAACTGAATGGTATAGCTGAGTGTCTAATCCATATATGTTTAACTCCAAAGCTGTTAATCACCACACTAGAGTCATTTCACTGGAAAAAAAAATGATAAGAAAAGGCTTAGGGATGGGGAGGAGGAAGAAACTTCAAAGGATGATTAGCATATAATACAGACAGGAGTTGTTAACTGCTGAATGTTGGAATGCTAACAGAGAGGCTTCACAACGTGAATTAATGTCCTTAATATGTGTGCAAAGCCACGTCTATGGATACATATGCCTTATTCAGAAAAGAGGATATCCAGCTTTAGCTTCAGATTCTCAAAGATATTTGAAATCAGTAAAAGAATAAGAACCACTGGTAGTGCACCAAGGCTGTATCTCTGAGGTGGACTAGTGGATCCAGAGGGGAAAATGGAAATGAGGGGAACAATCTTGAGAAAGTCATGTTCCAGATGTCAAAGCAATGGGGAAGCTACAGAACAGCATAAGGATTGAGAGCAGAGAAATTGGAGCCAGACTGGATGGGCACAAATCCTGATCTTATCAGTAGCTAAGATTTTGGTTGGGTTATTTATCCCTTTGTGAAAATGCTCCCCATTTATAATGTAAACAAAAACAGCAACCTATCCCATAGCATAGTAGTGAACATCAAATGGTTTTATACAAGTTAATTACTTAGAAAAGGGCCCAGCACATAGGAAGTGCTGTTTTAGTGTAAATGGTGAACAAGGATCTTCTCTGGGGACTTACATATGCTATTTAATCCTCACAGCAACCCATGAGTTAGATATTATGAATCCCATCATGCAGTAAAGAAGCTATCATTAAAACTAAGTGTACTCACAGTTTTGTTTGGCTTCTAAATCCAAGTTCCTTCAACTACACTGTATGGTCATTGTGGCGTAATAAATGAGACAATTTTCAATATGCATAAGCATGCCAAATTCTATAGAGAGAGAATGCTAAAACATGAGAAGCCATTAGGTTTCTTACTGGAGGAAATAATATTTAAAAAAATAACATTTTCAAATGAATGGAAAAAAAAGAATGGGCTTGATTGATGGTAGATTGCAAGAGGAGGTAAGACATAGAAACAACAAATAGACTAAACTCTGACAAGTTTTCACATTAAAGGGTAGGAAACAGGTTATTACCTGTTTAAGAATTTTTTCTGTGGAATCTCTGTGTGTATACACACAGTGTGTGTGTGTGTGTGTGTGTGTTAACATTTTCATTCTTTTGTATGATTGAGAGATTGAGTAGAGCTGGAGCATTCTAGAATGCTCAGGGGAAGGAACCTTTAGAAAGAAAAATGTATAAAAGAAGGAGGGAGCTTTTGATGTATCAAAAACTGGGATAGGCATTAACTTTGGAAATAAGGAAATCTGCCTAGTCTCCTAAAACAGTAAGGAAGTTAAGAACTGCCATGGCCTTTATTAACCCAGTGATTCAGTAGCATGGATCAGTAACACTTCCTGAGTGCTTACAATGCACTGTGCACTATTGTAAGTGCTCTATATGAACCGATTCATGCAATTCTTATAACAGCGTTCTGAGGTTGCTACCATTACTAAGAGGCTAGTGAAATACAGAGTTATTACAATGGCAGTGCTAGGACTTAAACTTTTACAGCTAGACTCAAATTCATGTACTTACTTACCTTAGCTCACTGCCTTTCTGTGTAACTCCCAATTTGAGCAGTTGGAAGTAGGAGGCTGGTTTAGAATCTTTGAATGCTGTGGAATATAGAGGTGTCTAAAGAAAGAAAAATGAAAAGAAACTAAACATGAAGGTAGGACCAAGTGAAAAATGAGGAGGAGTGGGAGCCAAAACACAAAACAGAAAATTAGCAGAATATTCTAGAAAGAAACTGGCTTAGAGAGACAAAAAGAGAAATGAAGACAAACACAAGCTACATTAGATGCCAAGTTGAGTGTGTTACTATAATTGAACTACTTTAATCATATTTAGCTCTTTTATTTTTAGAGTAAGTTATCACATTATTAGGTCTGAAATTTCGTCTATTTCTTAAAAAAAAATTGAGTTCCATGAGTAGTTTCAATTACCTTTTAAAAAATGATTCTGTCTTCTGCAATGTTTTTGTCACTTTGTGGAGTAGTTGCACAGAAAAAAAAATGAAATTATGTTGAGGAAGATTTGTCTGGAAATACCTAGTTATCAGGATAAAGACTGAAAATTTAAAAATTATTAAATTTGGAAACTTCATCAAGAGCCCTTTGGGGTGCCTGGGTGGCTCAGTCGGTTAAGCGTCCGACTTCGGCTCAGGTCATGATCTCGCAGTTCCTGAGTTCAAGCCCCACATGGTGCTCTGTGCTGACAGCTCAGAGCCTGGAGCCTGCTTCAGATTCTGTGCCTCCCTCTCTCTGTGACAAAAATGCTCTGTCTCTCTCTGTCTCAAAAATAAATAAGCGTTTAAAAAAAATTAAAATAAAAGAGCCCTTAATTTCCCTAAATATCTTGTGTCTTTTAAAAATTACTACTATATTTCAAATGCAGTATTGTGCTTCCCATGAAGGTTTTTGAAGATATTTGGCAAAACCAATGATATAAATGTTATCACATAAATTACTTAATAATTATTTTGTTCATAAAAATTATGAATTAGTTAGGTTAAATCTCTTTTCCCATAGACAAATGAAATACAGTCTTAGATTTTAAATAATTTTGTGTATGTAGTTGAGGGTGGCTTTTTAAAAAAAATAAGTAGATATTTAATTTTCAATCTACACTATATTTAAGTATAAAATTCACTGGAATATGAAAACTTAGCTTTGGTGATGCTATAATTAAGAAAAAGTTTTATGAAGAAGAGTACTGATAAAATGTAGACATTTTTATTGTTCTTTTCTATCCTCTATTTTTCACTTAAGAACTAAACGTTCTAGGTTTCATTAATTACTTGAAGAAGAATGAAAAATATTAATTCTTCACTATAGTATTTTAACGGACTAAGGATTTCAATGGTTATTTTGCTTTGAATATAAAAGGATAAAAATTGTTTTGATCTCTGTTATATTTGCTTTTATTTCTCAAGTAATAGGTTTTTTGGTCGTCAATATGCAACAAAATGAATGTCATCTTTTGAAAAAAAAATTTTTTGGTTCATAAAAAGAAGAAATTAATGAATATTTGCCCCTTTTTTTTTTTAGTAAAACATAATTGGAAAACAACTAAATTTCAGTCATTAGAAGAATAAAAACCATCCTTTACACCAAGAGGTTTTTCTTACTTTAGCTCAGTACTTCCTATGGCTCTAATTTGCTGAGAAAAGCCATGAAAGGCTTCCACAAAATATACATTCCTAATCAGGGTCTGACCTAGAGCATTTCAAGATCAACAATTAAAACAGCATTTTTCATCCAAAGCCTCAAGCTTGGTACATGGTACATTTAGTGTAAAAAGGAGTACAAACCCAAATGAAGAAGGTTTTATCTTAGTAAAGGAAATTACTCCAGCAAAATGCTAGGGGACTTCAAAATAAATAATAGCACTTGGCATTCTGTTGAGTTTCCTGTGGGGTATTGTCTTTGCCTCACAATTTATGTATCACCACAATAAGCACCAGTAAAGGTGGCTGTGTCATGCTTATTGCTGGAAATTCCATGACACTACCTCCATCTATTAAAAGGATACAGTATTTACTATTATATAGAAATTAAGCCCAAAAACCAAGTAGTCTATTAGAAAATGGCCACGTACTATATACACCCAGACATAAGACATGAGGTGTTTTTGTCTAATTCAATCCTTTGTGGGACATATTCTTAATTATCCATTAACAAATGGATTGTAGAAAATGGGATGGGGCTTCCTTGGAAGCTAAATTGCACAAAAATCTAATTGCACAACAGGTAGAGAACACCAACAGAAATTTATCGTATGAAATATCCTACAGTCTTTTGCTGTTCAGTAGAAATTATTTTTTCTTGAGGAAAGACTGCTATAATTATTAGGCTATGGAATGTGGGGGATACTAAATAAGGACATTTAACCAGCTTATTGAGAATAATTATTTCATTTTAGTTTTAAGATATCAATGTGCTTTGTAAAACAAAACAAAACAAAAACTATAGCAGTTTCAGTTACTCAAGGACTAGGTATCTGGTCAGCTTTCTAGATTACACTTTATTACAGATTTGCCTTTAGTTTTCACTGTAGTGGTATCATTGTTCATCATTTTTTCATCCTGAAGTGAAATAGAAAAATGAAACTAGTTATTGTCATCTTGTTTGGCTCTGTGTTTGGTAAGAGAAAATGTTGACACTGGATGAAAGTGGAACTGTTATTTATTTCTAGTCATTATTCATCCATCACTATTTTTCACCAACGAAAACTTATCTGTGATTTACCCAACAACAGATCAATTCCATTTTAAGAACAATTTGTAAAGCTTGGGGACAAGCATGAATATAAAATAGTAAAATTCACCGGGTCTTAACAATAGACAACCAAAGTGACTAAATGAAAATCTAATGTCAAAAAGAAAGCAAGTTAGGATTTCTCAGACCTTCTTTTTTGTTGGATTAAGTCCTTGCCTTTCTTATTATTTTTTTGTTTCCCTCTGTTGTGTTTGCCACAGTGGCATCATCTCAACGGAAAGCTAAAACTCTTAGTAAATTGTAAGAGAGCATTGGCATAAAGAAGCACAGGTGAAGGATGGACAGACCTTAACTCCATAAAAACTTGCGTGCAAAGTGGAAAATCTAAACCCACTCCCCTTAAGTTTCCATCTCCAGAGCAGAAAATGCATGTTTAGTTTTTTTCACAGTATGTGAGTTATCCATAGCTCAAGAAAGAATTAAATGTGTGTTTAGTAATACCAGAGAAGGTGGAGAGACCCCTGCAATGTCTACCATGAAATCTTTATATTTATCGATCAGTGTTTTCCAAACTGAGTTCCAATGTGTATGCCTAAGAGTCTACAAACCCCCATGAGATTTGACTTTTAAATTATTTCAAAATGTAGGGGGCACCTGAATGGCTCAGTTGGTTAAGCATCCAATTCTTGATCTCAGCTCTGGTCTTGATCTCAGGGTCATGAGTTCAAGCTCCATGCTTGTCTCCACACTGGGTGTGAAGCCTACTTAAAAATTTTTACTTAAATTATTTCAGTGTTTATACACACATCCATTTACACACACACACACACACACACACACACACACACACACATATATATGTGTATATATATATATATATATATATATATATATATATAGGAAGAACTATGTCACAATCTTACAACCAAGCACCAGCATGCATTTTTATTACATACATTTGCTCCTGTGTTGGCACCAAGTGATAAATAATTGCTTTTGTTACTTGTTAGTTTGGGTTTCTCAAACTAGCATCCAATAGCATATTCTTGGCACCTGAAAGCTTTCAAACTTAAGAAGCACTGGCAGAGATGGCTCTTAATTAACCAGTTGCTGCAGTGAGGATATTAAGATTTGTGTGAACTGCTGAACATAGAACAGCAGAAAAATCATCTGGATCTGGGTTATCATCATACTCTCCATGTTCACATCTTTGTACTTTTATAAGAGATGTCATAAAAATAATTTAAAAGGGCAAAGCATAGGCAGCCTAGCGGGAATCCCCTGGCTTTCTGAGCTTCACTGGCACCTCAGATGCCTCTTCCCGAATGGCCAGGAATATCAGCTGAAAGCCTGGGGTAATTCTCTCAAATGGCTCCATTCCCGTGACCTACCTTTCCTTTTATCAGCTCCAGGGGTTCTCTCTTTTCATATAAAATCCAAAATTTGGTAATTGTTCTAAGGGAGACATTACAGGGTAATATATTATGAATAGTGTAGCGTATGTAGTTAAGAGCATGGATTCTGGATCCACATTGCCTATGTGCAGATTCTTCATTCTGCCACTTACCAGTTGTGTGACACTGAACTTGCTATTTGACTTCTTTGTGCTACAGCTCACAGTCTGTAAAATGGGGATGAAAATAGCACTTACCTTATGTGTATTGCTTGAGGAATACACAACTATATTATTAAATAACTTAAAGTATTAAATATTAATCATAATTATTATGCAAAAATAATTGGAAACAAAAATTAAATTTTTAAAGTGATGTTTGGGTGCAACGTCATTAACATTATGACTGTGTCTTCAGGATCAAAGTAATGATATGAAGTTATCTAGGCTGATCTGCTGTATTGTCCCCATGATATTTTCTTTTCTAGACCTAACAGATGGCTTTTATTTTAATCTTATTACACAAAAAATAAAATCTTAAAAATCTGTGAAAAATGGAAAAAAAAGCATTCTGTTTGCATAAATAAACATTGTTTCATCTCAAGATCATTAAAAGTTCTCATGCATATGTCATTGTAGCAAATGTATCCTTCTTACTGAAAAAAGAAAACTAATAAATGGTGAAGAACTTAAATTTTATATAATTTTGCTGATATGAATAGTCAAAGACTAAACTACAGAATGTGGGTTTAAAATGGAATTATATTTATTAATACCAAAGAAAATCTGAAACCATATGGCGCCAACTTTTTATTCATTTAAAAAACATTTTTTTAATTTATTTTTGAGAGGGAGAGAGACAGAGTGAGAGTAGGGATGGGCAGAAAGAGAGGGAGACATAGAATCAGAAGCAGGCTTTGGGCTCTAAGATATCAGCACAGTATCTGACGCAGGGTTTGAACTCACAAACCCGTGTGATCATGACTTGAGCTGAAGTCAGACACTTAACTTAGGGAGCCACCCAGGCGCCCCAGCAGCCAACTTTTTATATTCAGGGACAATCTTATACAACCTAAAATTTGGGATAATTTTTTTTCATTATACAGCATGTTTATTTGTAATGTTTATATTTTTTAAAAGAAATAATTTACAAGCAAATAAAACATTAAACTGTCATTATGTACAGGTCACTAAAAATTAATATTTGTAGTCGTTTGTATTTTTTTACTTTATACATAAACTCATGAAATTCTGAAAAATAACATTTATTTGTAAAAATAACTCGAACATTCTTTTAAAAACTTCTTATATAATGTTCGTATGAACGTCGAATAACAGCCATATTGGAAAATTTGCAGATCTTTGTCTAAAACTACTTTAATAAGTCAATGGAAACATTAATTTCTTAGAAGAGATAACATCACAGATGTTAACAGGATTATTTAACAATATACCCCTATTATGAAGGAGATATAGATTTAATAAAAAGTATGTATGAAAGGACTCAGGTTTAGTTTGATAGCCATTTGCAAAATATAAAAGAATTAGGAAAATTATTTTTTTCATAAAAACAAACAAAATCTTTAAAAAAGTTTCTGTTGTTTCAACTCTGGAGAATGTATTTTGTTTATGTAAATCTTATAACTGAGAATTTAAATTTGCAAACAGGAAATATAAATAAATATGTATTTCCCAATTAAAGGGGTGCCATCCAAGCTATTTCCTTTAGCTACAAGGTTTTTATATTACAGAAGAAGCCTACTGACACTTTACACAGTATTCTTTCATCTCCTGTTTTTCTCTCGGGGGCAGATTTTGTTTCTTAAAGTACCAAAAAAATGAATAAAAGGTTAAGTGTTCAAAGTTAGGCATTTTGGCTCAGACTATGTCAAATAGTCAATTCAGTTAATGCGACAATGTGAAAGCAAAATATTTATCAGGAAAATAAAGCAACCTGTTGATGATCATATGCAATTTATTAGAGTTCTTTTGGAGGTTTCTTATCGTCAGGAAACGTTTAGGGAATTCCCTTAAGTAGTTTATAAAAAAATTAGAATAAGAATTAATTATAAATTAAGATTCCAGTCATCAGACTTAAATAATTAGAGTTCCTTATTTTGAGTGAAGGACAGTCTTTCAGGCTTATTACTAAAATTCTCTTTAAAAAGAGATGAAAGGAAATTACCTGTCAGTATTTGCTATTAGTTTGGTTAGAAAGAAAGAAAGAAAGAAAGGCAGGCAGGAAGGTAGGGAGGCAGAGAGAAAAAGAGAAAAGGAGAAAGAGAAAAAGAAAAAAAAATACTCAGAATTTGGAAGATAAATGGAAGAGCAAAATATTTACTTTTTTGCAAGAGATAGGATAGGTGGGTTAACTCTGTGTGTGTGTGTGTGTGTGTAAATTAACACACTCTAAAAATGATTGAAATCATTTTAAAGAAGATATGTGTGAATATATATAATCTAATATGAATACAATTTCTATATCAGTTATAATGGCAGTTGTGGCTTAAACTCTAATCATGATTTAAAACAAAATAAAAAAAATGATTTTTGCATCATGTTTTATGTAAAATGTTGTGTTCAATCTTGTAAATGGATCATTTAGCTTTGGGGAAGGTTCAGATGTTTTACCTTACATAATGAGATTAGTTCATAGTACATTTCAACTGGCTGTAAGGAACAATTTCTTTGCCTAATTATCCCTTTTTATTTTTTTAACCCTTTAGTTCTTGGTCCAATATTACGAAATCAGGACATCTGCTTTTACCTGGTTTGCTGTGGAAGGGTTGTATAAACTTCCTTTTCTTAGACATCATATTCAAGATATTTGATCTTTTTATTTATATTAGAAGAGATAACATCACAGATGTTAACAGGATTATTTAACAACATATCCCTATTATGACGAAGATATATATTTAATAAAAAGTATGTATGAAAGGACTCAGGTTTACTTTGATCGCCATTTTCATCATTTCTTGATGATATAATAACACATATTTATATTTTAAAATTATAAGCAATACAGACAAGATTGGGCACATTCAGTTATTCTGTTATTTCTTAACAAAATTTGAGAATATTGAGACAAGGCACTTTGCAAAAAAACCAATGTACTAGAAATTTAATAAAATAAATAATATAAATTTACAAGCAATACAAAAATATAAAGAGGACATTCCTTCATTGCAATGTCACCGTACTCACTTTGTAGAAGTTTATATATCTTCCCATTAGTTTTTGTGCATATTAAAGCAAGTACGTGTAAGTGTATATATATATATACACATATATATGTGTGTGTGTGTCTATACACATATATATATATATGTGTGTGTGTGTATAGACACACACACGTGTGTATGTATACAGGCTTATATGTATATGTATATATACAGAGATGCATATATGTTTGCCTAAATATATGCTTGTGCATATATATGTAAATTCAAATATATGCTTATGTATTCGTTTAAATATTCATACATGAATATAGTGAGAGCAAGAGAGTCAGCTCTTCCTTTTTTAATACACCAAATATATGATTTTTAAATTTTCTTTAACAACTTGAATAAAGTCTTATCCCTCTATGAATTTATTAGACTTTTGTATAGATGCTGCATAATTTTTTTTCCAGCCATATGTTTTTTTAATGTTTTTTAAGGTTTTTATTTTTTTGTTTGTTTTTTAGATTGTTTTGGTTATTTGCATGCTTGCTATTATGAACAATGCTGTATTGAATGTGTTAGACAAATTTTTCTAGGAATACATTTTTAGTCAAGAAATTCCTATTCAGAAGAATTGTGCATTTAAATTTTTGATAGATATGGTGTACCTGGCCGGCTCCATCGGCAGAGCATGTGACTTTTGATCTCGGGTTGTGGATTTGAGCCCCATGTTTGGTGTAGAAATTGCTTAAAAAATAAAATCTTTAAAAATTAAATGAGGTTTTGACAGATATTGCCAAGTTGTCCTCTAAAATCTTTGGATCAAAAATGGTTCCACCACAATTGTGTTGAAATTTGCCCTTTGCCAACATGATAGTTTAAAATTTTTAATTTATTTTAATCTTTCTTTAATTGAATATCTGTGAATGATTTGTATTTCCTTTTTTCCAACCGCTGCTTCAGGTCTTTTTTTTTTTTCATTTTTTAACAATTTCATTCAATTTTACTTACTGATTTCAAAAGCTATTTATACAATAGTGATTTTTTGCCTGTAATGTGTTTTGCAAATATGTCCCTCAATTGGTCATTTACTTTTTTTTCAATTGGGATTTTAACATTTTTAAAACATATATTTAATACTCCCTATTATCTCTTTGCCCAACTACAATCAAACACAACAGCTAACAAAATGTGTTGATATACTTTATGTATATAAAATGAACCAGTGCCATGTTTTAAAAACATTTAATTAAGAAATTAAATTGTATGTCCCCAAATTGTATGTATGTGTGAAGGGATGTGTTATATATCCTTGGAGACCAACCATTAGGAGTGTGTAGAAATAGCTGATTTTAAATTTTCTATTGGTATGTTGTTACAGGTTTTTTTTTTGTTTTAAGTTTTATTTACTTATTTAGAGAGAGAGAGAGAGTGTGCACACGTGTGTGCTTGTGTGCACATGCACGAATGGGGGAGGAGCAGAGAGAGAGAGGGAGAGAGAATACCAAGCAGGCTCTAAGCTGTCAATGCAGAGCCCACTGCTAGGGCTCGATCTCACAAAGTGGGAGATCATGACCTGAGCTGAAATCAGGAGTCTGACACAAAACTGACTGAGCTTCCCAGGCTCCCCAATTACAGTTTTTTGAATGGTATTTAATGTGGTAGAATTTCTCCAAATGCTAAAAACTATTCCAAGAAAAAGAGAATGCAGTGAAATGTAGTGAAATATTTGAGAAAAAAAAACTAAGACACTCATCTCTTGAATATACACAATAGACCACCAAAGACCTGAAGTCATATAGTAAGGAAATGTTTAGTTCATTATTTCTCAAGTCATTCACTCATATATGCTTTTCTTGTGGAACACTTTTCTTGTGGAACAGTACTTTGAAGGAAAATTCTAGGGGTGCCTGGGTGGCTCAGTTGGTTAGGCATCCAACTTTGGTTCAAGTCATGATATCGCAGTTCATGAGCTCAAGCCCCATGTCCAGCTCTGTGCTGACAGTTCAGAACCTGGAGCCTGCTTCGGATTCAGTGTCTCCCTCTCTCTCTGCCTCTCTCCTGCTTGCACTCTGTCTCTCTCTCTCAAAAATAAACATTCAAAAAAAATTTTTAAGGAAAATTCTAGAAGAACAAAGAATGGGGTATTTTTTGACAAAGGAGTGAAAATCTGCAATTTTGTTTTTATTTTTTTAATATTTAAAATTTTATTTAGTTAGAAAAAGTGGGGGAGGGGCAGAGAGAGAGTGGGAGAGAGAATTTCAGACAGGTTGGAATGCCAGCACAGAGCCAGACGCAGGGGTGAATCCTACCAACCATGAGATCATGACCTGAGCCAAAATCAAGAGTTGGGGGCTTAACCAACTAAGACACCTAGGTGCCCCCAAAATCTGCAGTTTTAAAAAGAGAAGCAAATAATATTCTCAATATGAACTATAATTTTTTATAGATTATCCTAAGGCTTAAATGCAGTGGTATATACCTTGAAATAGGGATTAAGATAATATAATAGCCCCAGGGTGGCTGGGTAGTTCAGTCAGTTGGGTGACCAGCTTCGGCTCAGGTCATGACCTATCAGCTCATGAGTTTGAGCCCACGTCGGGCTCTGTACTGACAGCTTGGAGCCTGGAGCCTGCCTAGGATTCTGTGTCTCCATCTCTCTCTGCCCCTAACCCACTCGCATTCTGTCTCTGTCTCTCTCAAAGATAAATAAACATTAAAAAAAATTTTTAAAGATAATATAATAGCCCCAAATATCTTAAACTGAAGGCACTTGTATTCTTCCTAAGTCAAATAAGCTGAAAGTATAAGGGAGTATGATTTATGGAATTTTTACTTCTTAGAGTAGCAACATTTTAATCAAAAGAATAATGGATAATTAATATGTTTCTATAGCACTCATAAAGCTTTAACTACATAAAATTTTCTGTAGTTTACTGAAACAGAATAAAATACTAAAAAAGCCACAATCTATTTTTTTCATCTGAGTCTTTTCCCCACTAACTCATTTTCTGGTGGGAAAAAGAAAAAAAAAGAGAAAAACTTTTATCAAAATTAACTTATACGCCATTTCAATTAAGTAAGTCTATTCCCTTAAGCGATCCTATTGGTGCAAAATAGAATAAAAAGCTAGGCTCTGCATTTTGTTCTGTGCCTCATTAATTCAAAATCTGCCATTTCTTTTTTATAAATGCCATAATTTCAAGACCTACTAAGATTATTTTAGTTCCCTAAGCCCTCTTTAATGAGACTCCAAAATGTGTTAAACAAACAGGGTCTAATCAAATGAGACCTGAATCTTTCTAGGAGACAAATGCATAGCAATTTGTGTTTATGAGTATGTAATAGATTTACAAGCATTGAAATGTCAAGAAATGATTTTGATTCTTAGAGCTCTTAGGACATAGCCCTTAGGACATTAGTTAGATACTTATGTTGTAGAATTTATTACAGAAACTTAAAAAATATATCAGGCTATGTAGCTATAAATTTCTTAACTTCTGGGGATTTAAAATCCCCTTCTGAAGTTAAGAAAATTTGGCTATATAATTCATTACAAATTTTAAAAAATAATAAAACTTGATAGCTAAGCCCAAAGCATGAAGACTTTCAGCAAGACAGGTTTTAAACTGCAGAGACTCATGTATTTTACACTCTTTTGTGTATTTTAAAGGTAGGTTAGCTCTATAGTTTGACTGGAATGATGGTTTTACTAACAAATGCAATGGTCAAAATTAATAAACTGAACAGTTAAGATTTGTGTGTACTGTTGTATGTAAATTAAATCTCAATTTAAAACAATTAAAAAATAAATCTCAATTCAAAACAAAATACTTAAGTTACTATTATTTCCTTCTCTCTATTCTTGATGTTCTGTCTCCCATCCATCCTCAACCACAGCAAAATAAAAGTATAAAAATTAAATTAATGTAGCATTATTCCTTTATCAATGGAGATAAAATATCCTATATTTCAATGCAGTTAGGAAGAGGAGAAGGAAGAAGAGGGAAAAAAGGAAGAGAAGGCTCAAACTATTTTATCTCTGTGATACAGAGAAATGATTATCTGTTGGTTTTATTTGTTCCATATCCTGTAAGTGTGTATTAGAGTATATTGCCTAATAGTAATGTACTCTTCAGCCCAACCTAGCATAAAGTATGCCCTCAATAAATACTTGTTGATAGATGGAAGGAAGGGAGGAAGGAAGAAAAGGAGAAGGAAAGAAGGAAGGAAGGAAGGAAGGAAGGAAGGAAGGAAGGAAGGAAGGAAGGAAGGAAGGAAGGAGAAAAAACAAGAGGAGGAAGGAGGAAATTTGACCCAAGACTTGGAAGCATCTAGAAACATCCAAGTTCTCAAAGAGCGTATCTCTGTAAGAGAAAAGAAACTTCTCTATTAAGTTTATTCTGAGCAGCATTTCAGGCAAATGCTCCATGTTTATGTTTTCTAGGATTCAATATTAACTTTATTTAACAGATATTTATTAATTCCCAAATAGACTGCATGCCCCTGTTCTCTATTCTAGAATTAGTAAGATTAGCTGATGATGTGGGTTCATATAATTAAGTATTCCCTTCAACCTGTAGTTGTGTTGTAAACTTTCCCATTTAGATTTTTTTTCAACATAAAATCAAGTCCCCTAGTAGTCAACGGGAGATGGCATAAATATTTTTTAAGTGGATTTAAGCCATTTAAGCCCACCAATATCACATAGGATTTGTATGTAGGTCATTGTTTTATGTGGTTCAATCTGAACCATTTACCAATTATATTAAAATGATTTACTTGTAAAATTCCTAACATTGGGATAGAACTTACTTTGTAGTAAAGTAGGTTAAAGAAAAAGTGAGAAATAGACTGTAAATATAAACATCTTAGCTAAGTAACATGGTTCCAGTATAATAGCCTCCCATAGGAGGATGTAAACAAGCAAGCATTTGCTGAAAAGTGAAACATGTTATCTTAATCAAGACATTCTATCTTTATTTTTTTTAAAATCTGTATTCATGGGTTAATTCCCACTTCTCCAAGTTAAAAATATTACAGATTTAAAGGATGGTATATGTTGAGTTATAAAGATGGAGCCATGTTAATTTGGGAAAAAATTAATTTCTAGACATCAATCTTAGTAGTTGTGTTTGAAAACAGTATATTCAGCTTTAGAAAAGAATTAAAAGGAAGGAAAGTGGATAACTTACAAATTCATTAAAAAACACATTCTGAATTTTAATTTCCTTTCATTCAGAGTAGTGTAATATCAAGACTATATATTTGACTCAAATTATAAAAAGAAAGTAGTTTTCTTCTCTTTTTTCCATAATTATTATCTTCTCTTTCATCAGTTATAATCAATTAGGATTTAAAAGTGATTTATAGTCTTAGTTATAATCTGTTTCTGCTTTATTCATATGCTTTCTGATATTTGCTTTATAGCTTAATGTTGTTTTTTAATGCATTAAGCTCATTATAGAATAATTTATAGGGCACATTTGGCCTCATAGTACACGTTAAACATAGGAAAACCTATAGATCATCAAGAAACAATTATTCTGTGAAATAAACCTGTCTCAGCTCTACAGAATCAAATGTACTTACACATGAAACATCCTTATATCCCACACTTGACTTTATTTCTTCTCACCATGATTTTTTTAAATTTTACAATGTATGTCAAAAGTGTGTATATATATTTTAGTTTGCAAGTCAGTTCCATTGTTTTCTAGTTTTGAGATTTACTTTGATGGTATGGAAGTAGCCTTGTATTGTACACATTTTAACTTGCCTACTATTTGTAAATACAAAGAGAAGACAAATACCTGAGAACCTCCCGTGTTTAGTAGGTAACAGTAAGAATAAAAAGGCCATGAAAATGGGAAGGTTGTTTGTAGAAATGTTAACTACAGATGGTACTCAGAATTAAAAGGAAGAAAGGGAAGAGTTAGAATATTGCCTCTTGAGTACACATTGGCAATCAACCAATGAATGCAAGCAACATTTTTGTTTGTTTTACATATAAAATCATTTTTCAGTTCTTCTGAGACTATATGTATATGTATATGTACACACATATATATGTGCAGTGCTTTTGTTGTAGTGGTGATTTATTTCCATTTGATTACTGTTTATATGAGATGAAATTATTAGCTATTAATCAGTGATTAGAACAGTCATATAAATTTTTAGGATCAATATACTCGAAGTCTTAGTTTGTTTCACTAATGCATTGTAACAAAGCATTCTGTTTTTCACACTTTATAGCTAACTGTCATATTCACAAAGGAATATTGAAGAGAAAATTGAGGTAGGATAGTATAATTTCTTAGCATGCTTAAAAAATAAAAATCAAAATGAGTAAGCAGTATGTATCATTGAATAAAGGATGGGTGACTAATAGTTTTATACTAAACAAAACTCTTTTTCCCGGGCTTTGTTTACACAGGAAAGTTTTATTATTTCTTCCTACCAGTCTTGTATTTTTACAGTGAGAATGTTCAGTAATTCAAAACACAATAATATACCAATCACTGTCTTATTTCTGGAGATGAAGGGAAGATTGGATAAGTATTAAAATGTGCACTGATTTTTACAATATAATTCAGATCTTAAACATTTTTTCTATCTTTAAATTCCTTTTATTGAGGTTAGATGACAATAGATTTAAACATATTATTTTAGCTTATATTATTTTGTTAAAAGAAACAGCCAAAGTACAAATTTAATTTTTGTCATGTTTGTTAATTTTTTGAGAAAGAGACAGAGTGCTAGTGGGGTAAGGACAGAAAGAGGGAGACAGAATCTGAAGCAGGCTCTAGGCTCTGAGCTGTCAGCACAAAGCCCGATGTGGGGCGTGAACACATGAGCGGAGCCGTGAGATCATGACTTGAGCCAAAGTGGGATACTTAACTCACTGAGCCACCCAGGTGCCCCCAAAGTATAAATTTAAAATCTTAGGGTACAGTTTTTATTTTTTATGCAGATTGATAATACAAAAATTATGTCAAGGAACATAACACATACCTATTAATAAGAATGGAAAATTCTAATTCAAATCTAAGTAATCTAAACTTAATCTAAACTTATTAATTAACTATGCATTGGTATCATTGAAAAATAATACTGATAAATGATTTTAAGTTTGGTTACCTCTGTTACCTCTGTTTCTGTTACATACAATCTATTTAGAAAGAAGAGAATCAGACTCTAACTTATACATTCAATAAACATTCATTTAATACCTGTAATTTGCCAAGTACTGTTTTAGGCATGAGAACAGTGAATAAATTAGACAAAGTCCATGAGCTCATGATGCATATAATATGACAAATGAATGTGAAAGTCAGAGATTTAGATTTCAAAAGTAAATCTGTCTAAATCTCTCTACACATACAATAGACTGTTACAATAGAAGTCAAGATTATTGCAATAGGGGAGAGAGACTGTACTGATCTTCACTGAAACAAAAGGCTGAATAATATTTAAACATTGGGTGAATGAAAGGAAAATTACATTACCTGGGAGGTTGGTCATGTGATGAGGCTATCTGTGTTTGCTAATTGGTGCTTATGGAAGTTAGTCCCCTGTCTTCCCACAGAGACTGGAGGAAAGGGACCTTATCTTTTTGATGATTACATTTCAAAATAATGTTTCACATTTCTTGGAGAGAGAAATTCTTGAGTTGGCAAGAGACTGGGAGATTTACATCTCAAAAAGGCAGAGAAAGAATTTACAATTGCAAGTGTTCTCCAGTAAATACTCTAAGAAAAGGGAGGTCAGAGGCCTATAGTCTGGAAGAAATATCTTTGAAGTTTAGTTTAGATGAGCAGAACCTTGGGGCCATCTTGCTCACCTACCAATATTATGATATACCATATTGTGACATGTTTTGTGACCTAATTCAGTTAAAACAAAAGAAAACAAAACCATACACAACAAAGACAGAGAAACTTTTACCAGATAAATTTTGGTGGGGGGTGTGTGTGTGTGTGTGTGTGTGTGTGTGTGTGTGTGTTTGAATTTTGAATTATAGGCATCTCTTTAACCCTTTCTTAACCTCATCTCTCTCTGCAGCTACCACTCCATTTCTCATTGCTCCTTCCATCTGTAACAGATCTTTTCATTTTCCCTTCTGTGATCTTACAAACCCACTTCAATCAAACTTCCATACACTACCATCAAAACTAATCTTCTCAAGTCCTCTTGAAAAGTGTTTCAATGTTATCAACTCTGGTGATCAATTTTCAGTCTTCATCTTAATTATCTGCAATATTTGAACAGATTGATATCTTCCTCCTCCATACCACCCCATCTCTCTCTTTTTTGTGTTTATTTATTTTTTTTGGTGGGGGGAGGAGCACATGCGCATGAGCAGGGGATGGACAGAGCAAGGGGAAGAGAGGAAGAATCCCACACAGACTCCACACTGTCAGCACAGAGCCCCACATGGAACTCGAACTCACAAACCGTGAGATCATGACCTCAGCCAAAATTCAGAGTTGGCTCTTAACCGGCTGAGCCACTCAGGCACCCCCCCCCTTTTTTTTTAATTAGCATCCATGATCTACATTTTCCCAGTTTTCATCTACCGAACCCATCTCCCTTTCTCAATCACCTTTGCTGGTTTTCCCTGACCTCTCAACACTGTGGTGTTTTCTACTTAAACTCACCCCTGGATAGACTTCAGCTTCACAGTTTTGAATACCATCATATACTAAGAGTACATTTTGATGGTAGTGTTTGAATATGCATCTTACATTTATGATGCAAACCTCAACCATGACCCCAAAATTCCAGATTCCTATGCCTGTTCTAAATCTCCACATGCCTACTCGAAATCTAAACTTTTGAAGTCCTAAACTGAATATCTGATCTGTACCTTTTAAACTTGGTCTTCTCCGATCAGTTTCAGTAAAGGTAACTACATTCTACTGCTTCTCCAAAAAAAAAATAATAATAATAATAATTCTTGAAGTCATCCCAGAGTTTTCTTTCTCTTGCACATTCCACATCCAAATATCATATATCATGGCCCTTTAGAAATGTTACTCAGAATCTGATTATTTCCCAAACCTCCACTTCGAATTCCCAGATCAAAGATTCCATCCTCTCCTTCCTGTATAAAAGCTGTTAGCCTCTTATCTGTTATTATTTCATCTTTCTTTGTCTTCCTATGCTATGTAAAATATGGCAACCAGAACCAGCTTAATAAGATGTAAGTTAGGTCTCTGTCACCTGCAGTCATCTGCCCTAAAATCCTCCAGTGGCTTCACTATTTACTCTAATAGCCAAAATGCCCATAATGCCTCTAAGACAGTAAGTGATTTGACGCCTTTAACTTTCTGATCTGATCTCCCAGTGTTCTCTGTTTTGATCCTAACTTTCTAGCCATAGAAGCTTCCTAGTTGTTCCTCCAGTAAGCCAAGTGCTCTCCTGCTCCATAGCTTTTAAACTTTGTGCTCTGCTTGTTTAACTTGCAGCTTATCCCTATAGGTTTTATCTCCTCCTTTAGGACTCTGCTTCAAGGGGGTCTTTAAGTGAGACCCTCCTCTGTACTTAGGCAAAATAGCAATCCTTACCTGACTTCAAAACTCTTTTTCTTCTTTCCATACTTTATTTTTTTTTTGTAATACTTTTTCACCTGGAAGACACTTATTTTACTTATTTGTTCATTGCCTATCTCAAACCTTGCACCTCTCCCGCTAGGGTATATGATCCATGAAGCCAAAAATATGAATCTCTTTTGTTCATTGTAATATCCCCTGCACTTAGAGTAGGGGCTAATATATAATGGATGCTCAAACAGTACTTACAGAATGACTACAGAAAATCCATAGAGACTGAGCTTTACGTTTGACAAATAACCTTACTTTTCATTATCTTATATTCATTATTTTCTTTATCTTTGTTTCTTCACTTCTTCCATATGAAATTATATTCTAATCCTAGCTTCAGTGTTTTCCACTTCCGTTTTCAGACTGAAACATCATATTCTCTTGGGCCTCCAAAATATTTTAGCCTAAACAAGAAACCAAGGAGTATATCCTAGGCAGGTGTCAAGTGACTAGCACTGGTGATAAACACAGAGTTTTTACTGATAAGTCACTTACAAATAATTGAGAGAAAACCACAGAAATCCTTCAAAATTCTACAGTTTTATTATGTAATTTGTGAGTAAAATACACACGCATATAGTCATATAAACTATTCAGTACCTTCCTACAGTCCGTCAGGAGCTGTGTGATATGACTTCTTTTCTCCCCTCTCCTTTTTCTTTCTTTGTTCTTTACTCTCTGCTTTGGCTGAAAGTAGGTGTGTGACCTGTGCAGTCTCACTGAATCCCACGTTTAGAAGGCCTCATGTTTCATTTTGTACTTTACTGTTACTGTCTTGAAATTCTTAACAATTTGTAAGAACAGCAAGTCTGCATTTGTGTTTTTCAGTGGGCCTTAAAATTTTGTAGCTTGTGCTGCTGTCTGCTTCCACTTAGAGAATCTCCAGGAAGAATAGCATATGTAAAAATGATGTAGTTAAAAAAGAGTAACTTTGAATTTCCGAAGCCCAGAAAAATTATGAAGCCATTATTTAAGGAAAATTTTCATGCACATAAATATAATTAAGCAGGAGAATAATGAGCTAATACAATGATCTTATTTTGTGAAGAGATTAACTGAGATGAGTCAAATTTCTCAAAATTTTAAATTAACATTGCACTATTAATCTTCATAAATATCACATCCTGCATTCCCATTAGGTGGAAAGGGAAGCATTTACAGATGATTAAAATGACACATAAAGCAAATAAATTATAAACTTTCCAAGGAAGGACTAACTCAGTTTTAAAATAAGAAAGGACAAATAGAAACAAAGAGAAACTTTGTTGTTCTTTAAACTTCAAGATGTAATTTAAGATTTATTATCTTTAATTTGTTTCTTAGATTAAAATCTATCCTTTTTTATATGTTACATCTTTTATAAATACATTTTACCTAATAGTTTAATACAGTAGATTTGCTAATATGTGTTGATTATGAATTTGAAAACAGTGAACATTTCAAAATGTGGGTTTCTTAGATAATATGATTTTTTCCTTTTTAGTGGCACTATGTAATAATATTATATCATAATATTACATATAATAAGTGTACTGTGATGGTGTTAATATTAAGCTGTATTTTTAAAAATTGTCCTCTATAGCTATAAAGAAATGCACAACAGTACTTTTTTATACCAAAAATAAGTCATCTTTAAAAGCCACAATTATTTCTATTTCAAGATGAAGACAAAGGATTAATGAAAACTGTGATTATTAGAATAACAGGGAAAATAATAAAACAGGAATACCAATCCATGGATAATTATTGTATACAATAGGTCACTGTTTATCAATATTTAGAAAAAAAAATTTTTTTAAATTTTTTTTTCAACGTTTATTTATTTATTTGGGACAGAGAGAGACAGAGCATGAACGGGGGAGGGGCAGAGAGAGAGGGAGACACAGAATCGGAAACAGGCTCCAGGCTCTGAGCCATCAGCCCAGAGCCCGATGCGGGGCTCGAACTCACAGACCGCGAGATCCTGACCTGGCTGAAGTCTGACACTTAACCGACTGCGCCACCCAGGCGCCCCGAAAAAAAAAAATTTAATGTTTGTTTATTTTTGAGAGAGACAGAGACAGAATGTGAGTGGGTTAGGGGCAGAGAGAGAGGGAGACACAGAGTCCGAAGCAGGCTCCAGGCTCTGAGCTGTCAGCACAGAGCCTGACGTGGGGCTCGAACTCACAAGCTGTGAGATCATGAACTGAGCCGAAGTCGGTCGCTCAACCGACTGAGCCACCCAGGCTCCCCATAATATTTTAAAATTTTTAATGGAAGCTCTATTAACCTCAGGTTATCATTGATATGACAAAAAGTGAATTATTGGAAATATTGTTTTAAAAAGTTACCTCAGGGGCACATGAGTGGCTCAGTCAGTTAAGCATCCAACTCTTGATTTTGGCTCAGGTCATGATCTCACAGTCATGGAATGGAGCTCCATATCAGGCTCTCCAATGATAGTGTGGAACCTGCTTGGGATTCTCTCTCTCCCTCTCTCTCCCTCTCCCCTGTTCTCACTCTGTCTCTCTCAGAATAAACAAATAAACATTTAAAAAGTTACCTCATTTTTCTGCCTACTCTATAAAGGAGTTTAACTACAAGTAACCTACTGGGACGATATGGTAAAGAAGAATGTTTTATTCATATACCAGGCTGCACATGAATTAACAGCTGCTGTTCGAATGCTGACTGCCCCAGTCTGTGAAGGGAACACAGCTGGAGAAATGTGCAGAGCCATTTCATCTTTAAATCAAATACAAACTGGCAAGAGGTTTAGTAATGCATATGCAATAACATAACTATTGACAAAGTACGGTTTCTGTTCTCTCTCTTTTTGCCGACACCCATTTTAAACTATGCCTTAATGGTTCTTTAGAAGGAAACTTATAAAATACCTAATGATTTTATGGCATTTAATCATGAATTTTTTGTGTCTCAGTTTTGTTTTTTGTTTTTTTTACTTTCTTCCTTCTATCCTTCCTCCCTCTCTTCCATTCTTCCTACCTTGTTCCTGATAGTGCATCGTTAGGCCCTCCTCCTTATTCCACATGTGGTGGCCAACGTGTTGAACACTTGAAGTCACTGCTCTCTTGGAGCTGATAGTCTTGTGGTCAAAAGTTTTACCTTTCAAGGCCATAATAATATCTACAAACAGACCTGTTGATGAAAGACATGGACATTCATAAGATGAAAAAATTGTACCACAAGATGAGAGAAAGGAATGGAAGAAAGAATCTATAAGAGAGAGACAGAAAAGGAGAGGGGAGGGGAGGGAGAAGACTAGTTTGTTTTGCATCTCTTAGATATTTGGGGAGATAGAGGAAAGGTTGCAGAATTTCCTCATATGATCACTTATTATTATAAAATTTTAATGACTTGAAAAGTTCTGCTACAAAAGGTTTTATAGCATCCACTCTCCCATGGATATATTTTAGGATCCACAGTCCTTTAGGACTTTAACCGTCAACAAGTCTTCCCTTGGGAACTATAGTCAGTACCTGATGCCGTGGACATTTTCCAGACATCTTGGCCTTAAGTAGACTAAGGTTATAGTCCTTTTAGGGAGAAAAATACTGACTTCTTCAACTCTACAAATAGTTTTTTACTATTTATATAGTTATGAAGACTTCTGCCTGAAAATGTATGAGCAGATTCTGTATGTTTCAATCTAGGTATAATTACAGTAGCAAGTATTATATAAACAGTATTTATATTATAGACAATGTAAGGGTTCCTAGAATTCTGAGATAATTCAGTAAAAGTGTTCTATAATTCAATGATGAAGTAGAGAAAGTACAATCTCAGAGAGCTAGGAGAACTTCCTAAAACACCTGGATAAAAATAATTCAACCTTATCTCATAAGCCCTGTCACATTGTAGCTTATGATTATGAATGTAGGGCTATTTTTAGCTAGAGAGTAGTCCTGGTAATTTTATCTCATTTATAAGTTGCATGGGAATCAGAAGATTCAGAGGTCAGGGCCAAAACGAAAAGATGATTTTGAGCTAGTTTGTAAGAGTTTTTTGCAAAAGAGAGAAGATAGAGCTAAACTGGTCTCCTAGGTTTATCTTGGGCAGGATCACACACTTGAATAGTAAAACACTAATAAAACATACTTTATTTGGATACTTACACCAACAGCAGATTTGTAAAGAAATTTTAAAAATATGACATTGACACAATTTTTTGCAGTGCAGCCTAAAAACATTTTTACACACTGTTCTTGAGTAATTTTCTCTTGTCTCTTATTATCCTCAGGGATAAAATGGATATTTTTAAACTCTTAGCTTATTGGAAATTATTAATTTTTTCTCTCAGAATGAAAATACACTAACTTTGCTTGAAAACTTTCCTTGAAGAATCTAGTACAACACTATATTTAATGTTCACTTTTTTCGTACATATTTTTGTTTTCTCTCATTAAGGAGATGTCCAAAGATGAAAAGGTTTTATAATACTTAAACTGAAAAGATAGAATATATTCTTTATGTAATTTGAAAATGGACTTTTGTTTCTCAGAAGTGATTTTTAAAATATGCTATAAAAATAGGCTAGCACCCATGGATTAAGGCACAGCTGGTGTAACCACATTTTCTATTAAAGAAGAACATCTTCCAGATTTCAACAGCTCATTAAGGTCTTTCTTTTATTTTTTTTAAGCTTATTTATTTTGAGAGAGAGAGAGAGCATGAGTGGGAAAAGGGTGTGGGAGAGAGGGAGATGAAAAATTCCAAGCAGGCTCCACGCTGTCAACACAGAGCCCACTGCGGGGCTGGAACTCACGAACCGTGAGATCATGACCTGAGCCGAAATCAAGAGTCAGATGCTTAACTGACTGAGCCACCCAGGTGCCCCATTTAGGTCCTTCTATTCTAAAGACCACCACGAGTGTTATTTTTTATATAAAATGTAACATTACTATTAGTTGACATCACCAAATCCCTAGGGTTTGTGTCAAATGAAAAAAAAAAATGTTATCTGCCATAGAGATGTTGTCTCCCAAATATCTGTACCACTGTCACACACAGTGGAAACAACTTGTGCATACTAATTTGTCCCTGGGAAGAGTTAGAGCCAACTGTGAAGCTAGGGGAGCATGGTCCACACATGGATACTCTCACTTCTGATACCAACTGCAAACTCAGGATGTTTCCAAAACCACCCTCAGGTTTGATCATTTGCTAGACGGTCTCGTAGAGTCCATTGAAAGCTGTTATAGTTATGATTATGTTTTATTACAGGAAATCGATTCAGATTAAAATACACCAAAGGAAGAAGCTCATAGGCCTGAGACTAAGAATGTACCAAACATGGAGCTTCTGTTGTCCTCTCCCTGTTCAGTCAGGATAGCTTTACTTTCTTGTCTTTAATGTGAGACAGTATACTCAGAGTATTGCCATTCTAGAAAGCTCACTCAAGCCTCAATTTCAGAATTTTTACTGGGGCTCCATTATGTAGGTATGGTTGATTGCTCCTGTGGCTGATCTCAGGGTTTATAGCTTCATGTATCAAACCCCTGTCCATAAGTCATACTGTTGTATTTCTGGTATGGCCAGCCCTCACCCTAAATTACACTGTTAGCCTATCCATCCTGACCCATGGACCTGAGGGAGTCAGACATTCCAATCAGGTATTACATCACTAGGATCTAGTGTTCACCTCCACCAGCTGAAGGCAAAGGCCAGATCTCACTTTGAGAAAGGATACATTCTTTACTACAAAGCCCCAAAGATCAGTTTAAATCACCAGGGTAAGTTCCTTGAGTACAAGCCAAAACGATTTATGTTTACTCTATTTTGATTTTTCATTGATAAGACTCTACCCAGAGTCATAATTGCCATACATTAGGAAAAGAAAAACAAAGGAGTTGGAGAAAAATCTGGATTTTATGTCATTTATTTATTCATTTATTGACTCAGCAAACATTGTGGGGGGACAGTTACTATGTGCCAAGTCCTTGCTTATTGTGATTGATGTTAGACATAGACAGTCATTGAATATTATGATCAGTACTGTAATGGCAATACTCACAAGATACCTATCTAAGATGAATGATCATCTCTCTCTAGAAGTCTTGGTTTCACTGAAAGGAACATGTTTGAGCTGCCTTTGATCTGGTCTTGCAGAATGTCTAGCAGTCTTCTGGGTTGATCTGTGAGGAGGTGTGCAGTGTTATCCAGGCGGGGGAACAACATAGGGAAAGAAGAATGAAGTACATAACACATTTCCAGTAGCATTTAACAACAAAGTGGATTCATACAGATTATAAGCAAAGTACTTTTAATATAATAGAAGGCAGTAACATTGGCAAGGCAGTCAGTCAGTCCTGTGTTATTTTAGAGTTGTTTGTATTTAAACTCTGTAGGTCAACACTGTATTTTTCTAAAGCCATGTTTTATGCTACGAACTTGAGGGATTAAAAACTCAGAATAGTAGTAAACAAGCCAGCAATAGTCATAACCCTGTCATTGGCACACGATGCAGCAGTATTTCACTCTGCCTAGGAAAACTTTCACAGTTGTTGCCCTGCTCATTGAGCACAACTTTTATACTGCCTGGCTGTTGGACTTGAACTGTTTTCTGTCCTGACTATGCTCCCTTACGTAGCCAAACATGTTCCAGTAAATGTGTGACCTGTATTTGCTACATGCTTGACATTACATTACATTTCTTATTTCTTCCCTGGGAAAACTCTATCCCATTGAATACCAAGACACATAACTCACTCAGTCCAATGTTTCAACGGAAAAGATCACCAGAGCAGTGTATACACGGTGTATTCAATGAACTCAACTTAGAACTTAATGAAAAGTATATCTTTACTCTGGTCTCAAGGTCTCTCTATAAAATGTATTCAGGGGGGTTATCTTCCCCTGGCTCCCCATGAAGACATGGCAGGCCCCATGCCTTTTCAGTTTATTCTTAGTCTACATTCTTGCAGTCATTTTACGAATCAATGTAGTCGCCATTCATTTAAAAAAATTCCAATACCAGACTGTATAAAAAATTCATAACTGCATGTGCCATGAAATATTTCTCCTCCCTCCAGCTTGCTGGTTGTGTGAAAGGAAGCCTGCATTTTCCCCCTTCTTCTCATCAGCATCTTTTGGGGACAGGGGTGATGGAGTATAAGACAAGCACTTGAAGTGGTTTCCATAATTTGGTTTTAACTCTGTATTAGTTATTTATTTTTTATGGAACATGTTATCCCAATATTTAGCAGATGAAAAGAAAAAAAGCAAGCATTAATTGTGTCATAGTACCTGTGGTCAGCAAATTGGGCAAGGCTTCATTTGGTCTTCTATCAGGATCTCTCAAGTCTGCAGTCAGGATATTGGCTGGACTACTATCATCTGAAGTCCCAGCATGGGGAGGATTTGCTTCCATGTTCATTCTTGTGACTGTTAGCAGGCCTCAACTACTTGCTGGCTGAAACAGAGAGATCAGTTCCTTGCCACATTAGCTTTTCTATAGAGCAGCTCTCAAGGTGGCCTCTGGCTTTTCAAACAAATAAAAAAGAAGAGCCCAAAACAGAAGCCAAGGTCTCCTTATCTTATCTTGAGAGGGACAGATTTCCCAACACTCTACAGTAATCTGTGTATTAAGTTCAGTGTATTCTCAAGGGTAAAGGATAACACGAGAACACAAATACTAGAAGATGATGAGAAATGGGGAGCATCTTACCTACCTACCACAAATCCCTCTCCACCAAGAAGGGTTTTTTTTTAGTTTATTTATTTATTTTGAAGATAGAGAAAGAGAGAGAGTGAGTAGGGGGAGGGAGACAGTGAGAGAGGGAGAGAGAGAATTCCAAGCAAGCTTCACGCTGTCAGTACAGAGCCCCATGCGGGGCTTAATCTCATGAAGCATTGGATCATGACCTGAGCCAAAATCAAGAGTGGGATGCTTAACTGACTGGGTGCCACCCAGGCATCCCTGCTCCAGGAAGTTTTTAAAAGATGATTCTTTGACTGCTTGAGCACTTTTGTGGACATTTGAAAGATTCCCATCACTGGAGATCTATCACCTGCGGTTGCCTTGCCTAAGCAATGAATCTATTACAGGTGGTCATTTGGATTCTTCTCTTAGCCTCTTAGCCAAAATATCCTTAGGAGCCTTCTTAGAATCTAAAACACCTTCTCTCCTTCTAGCAATATATATATTGTGCATACACACACACACACACACACACACACACACACACACATATCTGTGCACCGAAAAAATCTTCTATATCCCTTATCTCTTTAAAAGTTAGAAGTGTGGATTGACCCCAGCACAGCACTATATATCCTACTATATATGCTATTAAGATGCACATGTACATAAGATGCCACACTCCTACTGTCCCATCTCCACTTGTGCACTCTTTACTCTTATGTCACTTGGTGAAATAATCCTTTATTCAGAACAAAACAAAACAAAACAGCATGTTTTAGCGTAAAAACAAATGCCCTAGGAAAATTCAGTTACATACATATAGTAATGGAAATCAAAATCATTTAAATATAATCACTGTCTCCAGGAAAACAATATTTTTTAAAATTATTGTACTAATAGTCATAATGAGATAAAGAAATTAGACAATAAAGCCACTAAATTGTCCAAAATATATAGTGAACCTAGTTTTTAAATGCCCTTAACTATCACCAAAATCAAGTATAATTTACTTTGTCTTATTTATTACTAGCAATATTTCTTTCATAATTCTCTATAGTCCTACACTACTGGAGGGGATTTCTACATTCCATTAGGCTCCAATTATTGTGTAGTGGTGCTGCGATTTAACATGTTCATAGTATGGGCATGAACTTATGCTAAATAATAGTGGAAAACAAAAAAGGACATAGCTCTTATTTTGTATAAGGAAACAAATAAATTCTCGTTTATCAAAACACTTGATACTATGATAGTATGGGATAAATTTACCAATTTAATTAACTAAAGATAGTAATGAGTAAAGAATTCACAGTAGGAAAGGTACAAAGCACTATGTCTATGGATTGTTGGCCCTAAGCTATGTAGCTTTCCTAGCTATTTCATAACGCTTGGGTATTTCTGTTTTTCAGCACTGTTGATAAAGAGAATATAGATACTCAAATCATGTTTTTATTTTAGTTTGGAGATCAGCTCTTTTTTGGGCATCTACAAAACACCAAATTTCTCTTCAGCCATACTTTCCTTTTTATATAAGGAGGGATTGAATTTGATGAACTTTCAAGTCCCTACTCCCTTCAGAATTCCATATTTATATTAAATAGTCATTTTGGGGGAAAGGGGAAAAAAACAAAAGAAGTACATTTGTGAACCCATTCCATAAAGTTTGGTAAGATTCTAATGAGTAACATCTTTCCTGTTTTTCCTCTCCATACCATATGCAGTAAAGAGGACACACTTATTATTGGAAGGAACTGTTAGACTAAAATGCATCAGAATGGACACAGTTTTAATTCTATTCTGGTTCACTTTGGTAACTTAAGCTTTTTTTGTGTGTTTTTTCACTTGATTGAGTCAACTTGTGTATTTTTACAACAAAAATTCAGAGCAGGGTTTTTCTGAAAATGAGTTCTTTTGAAATAAAAAATCATTATGATTAATTCAATAGTTATTAGAGAAAGGTTCATTGTATCTGTTACAAAGTTGTAAGTGATATTTGAGGTTGGCATAGTTACCAGTGGCTGCATATGTGGTATCTTTTTATTTTCACATTATATATTTTTCTGGTTAAGTTTATTAGGGTTTCTGGCAGGGGTGAGAAACACTGTAAGAGATGATATGAAAAACCTGAAAGTGTGAAATAGCGTAGAAAGCTATTGGTAGAGATTGTAAAATTAAGAACAAAAATCAGGCTTCAACACAATAGAACCTAAAAGTTTGAAATAATAGATGATTTTCAGTTTTGAATGAATGAACTATTATCTTGATGAATTTAGGGTGGTTTAAATTAGTGATCTGATTTGGTATGTCAGCATACGCAAGAGTGTGTTATCTAGTGGGAGACTCAAGTTAACTAAACTCTGAGAGACTGATGTATGAATCAAAGTGTAAAAATGCTCTTTTGGGTAACTTGTTAGGCACTGCTAAGGTATTTTCTCATGATTCTCTCCTAACCACATTATTCAGAATGACAAACCTCTTACACTTTTTACTGATGTATTTTTTCTTTGCATATGTGAATATCATTAATTGTATTAATGTCAAATATCTCTGGTTTAGAAGCCATTCTAGCTCTAGAAATTGACATTACAGATTTAGAATTTAAACTGTTTATTTCCATTTTAACTTACATTAGGGAAACTTTATAGTTCTTAGAAAGATTCCTCCACATATCTGTCACTGTGTACGAACACAAAAACCTAATTCATGTTTTAAATGATGACATTGTCAATGGCATAAGACCACCTAAACATATTTTTTCATAAAAACTATTATTGTTTTCAAAACTCATCAAAAGATCATATTTTGCATAATCAATAATGAAATGTCCAGGTTGATATTTCTTTTTTTAAATGTTCTAGTGTGTTAAGAATTATGCTCAGAAGAGTCTCAGCTTCCATATGGAATTGTGGCAAGGAGCATCTCCATTGGTAGAAACTTTATACATTATTTATAATTTTAAAATCTCTATTTGTCTAACTCTACCACACATGTCTAAGATTTTTTTCGTAGTTAAAACATAACTAAAGTCAGGGGGACAAAAAAGTAGACATGTTATATGGACAAGTTTGCAGATGTAAAAATTTTGCCTACCAAATCTGACAATTATTATGATTTCAGTATGAAACCTAAAAAAAAAAAAAAAAGGGAGTTCCTAGAAATTCCCCAAGAAAAGATAGCTAATAAATGAAGAAAAATTTAATTAGATAGTAGGAATAACTATATATTTAATAGAACGTAAGCACATATACTCATGAGAACTTAAGAATATAAATAAGATATTGGGGCGCCTGGGTGGCAGTCGGTTAAGCATACAACTTCAGCTCAGGTCATGATGTCACCATTTCCGAGTTTGAGCCCTGTGTCGGTCTCTGTGCTGACAGCTCAGAGGGTGGAGCCTGTTTCCGGTTCTGTGTCTCCCCCTCTGTATTTGTCCCTCCCCCACTCGTGCTTTATCTGTCTCTCTCTCAAAAATCAACATTAAAAAAATTTTTTTAAAGAAAATAAATAAGATATAAATGATAATTAAAAGGATTCTATGTCTTCAGAGATGAAAGCAATATATAGAATTATTTGAGTTTATAACTTATTTTTACCTGAATCTTTCCCATACCATACTCCCTTTTTGTACATATA